>NC_087159.1:19155000-19202500 GCF_035594125.1 Scylla paramamosain | reverse complement strand
CACCCCCCCTCAACTTTTTCTTCATTAACTTCTGCAACATTCTCGGTCTTACATCTAATTTTCATTATGTAGAACACCACCTCTCCTCTTCTAAACCTCATCTTCATTTCCTCTCTATAAGGCAGGTGTCTGAGGCAACTGACAGTAGGCCGTTTTCTTTTCCCTCCTACTTTCTCTATCCTCATTTTCAATCCAAAGCTGGATGTAGCATTTATGTGCGCAACGAATATATATATATATATATATATATATATATATATATATATATATATATATATATATATATATATATATATATATATATATATATATATATATATATATATATATATATATATATAATATTTATTTATTTATTTTTTTTTATGTAGTTGGGACATTGGTCAAGGACAACAAAAACACAATGAAAAAAAAAAAGCCCACTGAGATGCCAGTCCCAGAAAAGTGTCCAAAGCGGTGGTCAAAAATTGAAAGATAAGTGTCTTGAAACCTCCCTCTTGAAGGAATTCAAGGCAAAGGAAGGTGAAATTACAGAAGCAGGCAGGGAGTTCCAGAGCTTACCAGTGAAAGGGCTGAATGATTGAGAATACTGGTTAACTCTTACATTAGAGAGGGGGACAGAATAGGGATGAGAGAAAGAAGGTCTTGTGCAGCGAGGAAGCTGGAGGAGGGGAGGCATGCAGTTAGCAAGATCAGAAGAGCAATTAGTATGAAAATAGCGGTAGAAGATAGCCAGAGATGCAACGTTGCGGCGATGAGAGAGAGACTGAAGGCAGATAGAGGAGGAGTTGATGAAACGAAAATCTTTTTCTTTATTGTTTTTTTGTTGCCCTTGACCAGTGTCCCTTCTATATGGAAAAAAAGAAAATAACAAATTATATATATATATATATATATATATATATATATATATATATATATATATATATATATATATATATATATATATATATATATATATATATATATATATATATATATATATATATATATATATATATATATATATATATATATATATATATATATATATATTAGAGATGTATCGGATGTCGAATTTCAGACATCCGCGGGTGCGGATGTATATGCGGATGTCATTTTGCGGATGCAGATGTGGATGCGGATATCATTCTCTGCTAAAATGCGGATGCAAATGCGGATGCGGATATCAAAATATGACATCCTCGCAGATGCAGATGCGGATGTTTTTACGTCAAACGCTCTGACCAAGAGGACAAATAAAAAAAAAGCCTGCTTCATTGTCAGACCATGCAGACAGCAGGAGAAGTAACAAATAAAAACAAGGTGGGAGAACCAAAATACTGCCAAATGAGTTCGAATGGTGTCTTAATATCTGATACTTCTCTCTTTTAAAGTATTTAATTCATAGGAAGACGGAAATACAGACGCAGGAAGGGAGTTCCAGAGTTTACCAGTGGAAGTAAAGTGAAGTACTTTTTGTTATAATAAAGTTTTATGACGAGTTTTAACCACACATTTTGTGCTTTACCAGGATGCGGGACGTGGACCCAATTCGTCGTGCATCCCACCGACCACTTCCACCAACCTCCACTCTTTTGGAAGTGATGAACTATAAATCTAGAATCAACTGATTGAACTGATAATATAAACACATATATATTACTTAATATTTAAAGTTCAAGATGGGCAAGTTTCTTTTCAAAAACAGTAGCTTATCTACCTTTTCTGGCAAAAGCCGATTGCGTTTAGCGTCATATATCAAGCCAGCACTACTAAACAGCTGCTCACTAGGGACGCTACTTGGTGGACAGGAGAGATACTGGCAAGCTACCTTTGCGAAATCAGGGTAGACTGTCTTCATTGTCTTCCATCATTGCAAACTATTTTGACTTGTTCCACTTATTCTTTTCTCCCTGTGATATTTCTCAATATCTTTTATGAGTAAAAATACTACAGATGAGTTTTCTGATTCATCATCACTGCTGGAGGCAAGAATAGAGGTCATTGCTTCATCTAATGTTCCGCAGGTGGTAGGTGTTTCACTCATATCATCTCTTCTTTGTTTCCTTCTTGGTTCTTCATCTTCCTCTTCTAGAACAGTCGTCTGACAAAGCTCCTCACATTCACTGGCAAGTGATGATTTTACTTGGTCAGTGACGAGACGAAGAAAAGAATTTACTCTTGTATCTTGGGTCAATATATGTTGCAGTTCTGTAAAGATCTTCATTTTCAATCCAAGAAAATCTTTTCTCAGCATCAGCTCGCATTGCTTCTTTCATGAAGTTTACTGCCTGTGTTGCTTGTCTGTCTTGTTTTAACTCAATCACTGATCCTGAGCCTGGTTCATCTTCAGAACTTGTATCTGAAGTATGATTTTCTTCAACAGGATTAGAAACTACGGATGTGGTATGCTGAAGAGTGTGTTTTAAGGACTTTACAAGTGGAATCACTTCAGCTGCTGTTGATGTGGAGTCACTATTTTTTTTTTTTTGTGATATCTTCATAAGGTTGTAAGGCTTGTACACATTTATACATAATCAACCACTCAGTATTGCTGAGCTGTTTGATTTTGGAGTTGGTAGCAGAATACACATACAGAGATTCCTTTATTTCTAGTGTTCTTTTTAGCATGTGTAAGGTGCTATTCCATCCTGTGGGTGTATCATGAATAACAGAGTTTAGGTACTTGCAGCCTGTCCTGAATCTTTTTAAGTTCATCTTGTGCAATTGTTGAGTGATAAAAGTGCGTAGTAATACTACGAGGTTTTTTTTATCATGTTTTCTATATCACTATGTGATGATAACCCAGTTTTAGCAATCAGCTGTATTTTATGCACAGTACAATCCAAATTATTTACACCTGAGAGAAACAAAGTTTTTTTTTTATATTTGCTCCAGCATCACGCAAAACACAGTGCACATTTGTGCGAGATATGTCCCACTTCGTCAACATATCATCAAACATTTTGGAAATATACTCTCCTGTATGTCGTTCTTCCAGTGGTTCAGCACCTAGCACAAAGTTCGTTCTTTCAAATTCCTTATGTATGGTATGTGCAGTTAAACTCAGCAGTGAGACACCTGCTGAGGTATCTGACCACACATCAGTTGTGAAGGAAAGTTTGGTGTCTTGCTTCGCTTCATCAATTATTTCTTTTATTTTCTTGAAAACAGACTCTTACGTATCACTACATATCATTGATGAATAGAAATTTCGCTGCTTTAGACTGTATAGTGGAGCAGCTTCAATCATCAGTCTCATGAATTCTATGTCCTCAACATGACTGAAAGGTAAATCATGCATGACTAACATTTCTGCTATGCATTTATCCAGTTTCTTTGCCTTAGGGTTAGAAGCATCCCATAATTCTGCACTCTGAAAATACTCACCAGCATTCCTTTGCTTAGCATCTGTCTGCTTTTTGAAAAGGTGTTTTTTCTTTATTCATTTTTCTTCCAACTTCTTTCTCTCTTTTGCCATTCACTCTTCAAACTGTTTTTTTTTTTTTTTATGCACAGATTTTAAGTGTTTTTTTTCAAAGATGTAGTTCTACGTCCCTTTCGTGAATAATCTTTCTTGCACAACAGACACTGTGCTAGGTCACTTGACTTACTCATGAAATATTTCCACACTTCACTGCTATGTGACGCCATTTTTCAGCTGCTATAGCAGTCAGCACACAGAGCAATAAAGCTTTGTAAACTTGATTATAATATCCTTTCAAACACAAACACAGGCAAACTGTTTAACAGCGCGGAACAAGCAAGGAAGGAGCAGTACTTCTTACTTCGAAGGCAAACTCTTACCAAACTGATGACCTGCCAGTGTACTATGTAGGACTTATGTTCAGAATGCCAGTTTACTACTTATGGATCAGTATTATAAATTTTCGAGATGCTTAGCAAATGTGAAAAGAAAATTTTCTTATTCTAATGCTTCATTGCATTAAATTCTAGTAAGAAATACATCGAAAAGCCCTCTATAATAGTAATAATAATAACAATAAAACAATAGCTAATATTACATTTTCTCTGTGAAAATCTTTTCATCGGCAACTCACTATATCAGGGGAAACAGGCGACGACAGGAAAACTCATGCGATAAGAAGATCTCAGCGCTGTTGGTTCATATTTTTCAATATTATTGTTTGTATAATTATGGAAATATTCGCAATAAATGTATTTAAGGAAGAAGCACTGAATTCTATCATGTGAAGTGGGAATAAGGTCTAAGACTGCAATGTACGACATTACTCAGCCACACGACACACGCATTACAATCTCTCTCTCTCTCTCTCTCTCTCTCTCTCTCACTAGCATTCAGGCATCGGGAATTAGGGTGAAGGTGACAAGCAAGGGTGATAAGCCTCCTCTCCATCTCCCTCTTCACCGCTCACACACACACACACACACACACACACACACACACACAGTGACTCACTCATCTGTCGTTACTAAGTTTCTAACATTCCATCATTCACAGTTTGCTATTTATTTACTATGTATTTGTACTTCATAGTCACTATGTAAAATTCGCTCCCTCCTCCTGTCCTTCCCCTAAATTCTAGACACATTATGTAGTGTAAGTTTGAAGGGAAATTAATACGTGATATTATTTGCTTTAGTTTAGCTAGATATAATTCATTTATTAGACATAAATCAATAAATTTACTCAACATTTCTAAGCTCTGTTTGAACTCTAAGTCTGTAAGCACTAGGCAGTACTCTGCGAGTCTGTGACTGCGTGTCTATTTACTACTCTATAATCTATAGGTTGTGCAATGCATAAAACACATCGCATCCACACATCCTCTGTAGAGTGCGGATGCGGATGCGGATTGCGGATGTGGATATATATTTCACCACAAATGCGGAGGCGGAGGCGGACGCGGATGTTCAGTTTATCACAACTACGGATGCGGATGCGGATGCGGATGTGAAAAAAATATGCGGATGTTTCGCGGATGCGGATGCGGATATCCGATACATCTCTAATATATATATATATATATATATATATATATATATATATATATATATATATATATATATATATATATATATATATATATATATATATATATATATATATATATATATATATATATATATATTGAGAGAGAGAGAGAGAGAGAGAGAGAGAGATAGAGAGAGAGAGAGAGAGAGAGAGAGAGAGAGAAGGAACGCGTCATAGATGCGTTGAGTGGAGTGGTCTCGGACTTATACTAAATTTGACGTGTTTCTTCCTCCACCCAGTTTCCCCCTCTAACCAGTCCTTTTCGAGAGTTGAGTTTACAGAGGCAAGTAGCAGAAGAATTGCTCTTTTCCGAAGAGCAGTTTGTTCTCATGCAGCCCCCAAATAAAGACCCTAAAATTTTCGAAATTTAAATTGCCTTTCTTTGTCATTAATCAGTTATGTTTCTGTAATGCTGTTTCCTTGAATGTGTGTGAAACAACTCCATGCTCTCAGTACTACTTGAGAGGAACTCATACTGGAGGGCCCACTGTGATGTCAAGGGGATGCTACTCAGTGATGCAGTTACACGTCCTGCAGGTAAGATACCTCTTCACTTTCTAATAAATAAAACAACTTGCCTTATGCATACTGTCAATTGAGAGAAAAAGAAATAGGAAGATAAATTATAGAGCAGTGGAACATTTTTAATAACTTAAATTATGCTAATTATAATTTTATTATCAATTTTTGTAAAGGTTGCTTTTCTATAGATGGCTGTAAGAAACAGGACACTCTAATCTTATCTGGATAAATTATATGCTTTATCTATTTTTTTTTTCTGTCTATCTATGCATGTGTATATCTACCTTTATTTATGTATGTACTCGTATGTATGTATGTATGTATGTATCTATCTATCTATCTATCTATCTATCTATCTATCTATCTATCTATCTATCTATCTATATATATATATATATATATATATATATATATATATATATATATATATATATATATATATATATATATATATATATTATCATTACATGTTTTTTATTACGAAGTGCATAACTTACGTAATGCCTGAAGTTGTGGATGTTCCAAGGCTGTAAAAAAAATGGACCTCATTTCAACATACTGCCTCTCAGTCACAGTAATTGTAGCAAAACCAGAGGACTGTAAACTTACTGAACAAAGGGTCATGTCTGCTACTAGATGTTGTCTGCATTTCTCAAAGAGAACATGGCTGCCTTTTGTTTAATTACTATTTATTACTGTTACACATACTATTGCCAAGTTATAGTCAGTGGAACAGCCATGTTTCGTACTACTTAATGTTATTTACAGTGAAATTGAAGATTCATTTTTTTTTTTTCCTGTTAACGCGATAACTATATTCCAGATGACACCACCAAGAGGCACACACTGGGATTCCTCATCCCAACTTCTTGTATAAACGACGACTTTTTGCTACATGGTGGACGTAAACTTAACTGAAAATGTAGTAATCTCATTTCATAACTTTCATCGCTCATTTCCTTCCTGTTGATCACTGGTCCCCGACCCAACCAACCGGCGGGGGGGGGGATTGATCTGTTATTTTTAAAGGCTGTGAGTTGTATAAGTCTCTGGAAGGGGACTTATTACAAATATCAATTTTCATCATTCTTTAAAAATGCTTATTACATGCATTTATGAATTATTTTCTAAGAATTCAATAACGTAAATAATTATGTACAAATAAGAACTAATGTATTATCATGTTAATAGCCTATCATTCATTAGCTCTCTGTATTGAGTCTGAAAACTTCACTTTGAGAAAGAGGGCACCACGTACATAGCGTTAAACAAAAGTGGTACGGTTTGGGAACCACTGCTATAGACAGATAGTGTGAGAGCACAGGGACACTAGATTTTGAGAGGGCAATAAATTACCGCCCCGTCATAGGAGAGAACCATCCGCCATGCGAGCAGGTGGGCGGAGCCTGTATCAATGCGCGCGGGCCGAGGTGAGCGGGTCACGACCTTGCTAGGTCTCACTCCCAGCCGGGTCACCCAGCGCCCAAGACGTGCCCTCCTCGACTCCTCCCGAACCAGCCTGCAGAAAGGACAGCGTGGTGCAGCGGTAAGCCGAAGCCCTGACCGACGAAGCTGGCTTTCATCGAAGCAGACTGGAGGAGTGAGTACACCAGTGGAACGCCTTGGGTGAGTTATTTGTGGTAAGGCCTGTTCACAAGATTTCATTTCCAGTCACCCAGCGACCACGTGGTCGTCGCTCCTTGCCCGGCATAGTGATACAGCGCATAGTGCCGGCTAATTACCTCCGTGACCCAGTACCTTAACGTAAGGCTGTGCTCTCACAACGTAAAAGGACCGGGCTTTGGCCTCACTTCCGAAGGAATAGGTATTTCTTTCTGTGTGCGGCCCACGCGCCACTGAGTGTAGCCATAGCTAGCCAGGCCTTTGTTGTAATTACTGTGTAAATATAAGTCAAATATTTACGACTGTGCTTTCTTTTGAGTGTCCTACCCTAGTCTACCTGGAGAGTCAACCAGGAGTCGCATGTGATCGGCAGGTGGTAACGTGTAAAGGAATCCCGATCCATGACAGATAGGTACTGTATAGTAAAGGTAAATATCATGCTTATTTATTTATTTATTTTTTTGGTGTGTGTGTAATTTTAAACATTATTACAAATATCATAATTTGGGAACATAATTCTAAGAGTGGAATGTCACATTTCTCTCTTTTAAAACATCTAACAATTGCTGTATCTCTTTAAACTCGATTTTCACATCCATTTTCTTTTTTTTTTCCTTATAGTTAGTCTAAATTATGATTTACTCAAATACTTTCTTAAAGGTGCTATCTTGGCATTTTCTTTTGAGGGCTTATATATTTTTTCTTTCTGTTATTTTTTCTTTAGTTTATCTTGAAGATAGTTTGTATTCTTTTTTACACTTTTCCAAGACGTGCTCTCCTTCCGAAATTTATAATTTCTTCTCTCATCCTCATATGGAAATTCCCTCATGATTTATTTTACTGAGGAGGGATTAACAAAAATAATGAATAATGAAGGCATCCTACTCATGGTAGGCCTGGATGTGGGTAGATGTGGGAGTGGCGGCTAGCTTGAACACTGCTGCCTTTAGTTCTGTGGCATTATTTCTCCTAAACCAGACATGAGCACCAGTCGTTACTAGCATAACTATAGGATAAACCCCTGTTATCTGGCCTGGTTTTAGTTACAATTGCTCCTATATGCTTTTTGGCAGCTCTTTTGTAGGGTAGTCAGCTGCTACCCTACGAAACATTATCACAGTTAACCCTTTGCAGAGTTTGTTTTAGGAACAGATGTCAATGCATATATAGGTGAAGCATAAGAAAAGAAAGCTACTTAGTGTATAATGATCTTGCATCTTTGGATCACTTATGACTGTTTACGTCTGTGCTCTTAAATTCATGAGCATGTGATTCTTTTAATTTTAACGTTTTTATAACGTCTGGAAAAATACTACTTTTTATCCATTGTTATGTCAATTTCGCTAAGAAAATTTTGTTTGTTATATTTCAAGAAAAAGTCTGTCCTGAAGGTATGATAGAAGTAATGCATCATCTGTCCTTGACAGGAAATCATGTAAAGAACGTGTGGACACAAGATGTGATGAATGACATTGGCCTCCATTAGGTCATATAGATTTGTGTCCCTTAGAACATGGAATGTTTATTAATTGCATTACTGCTTTCCCTATATAAGGAAATGAATTGTCAATAACATTATATACTCGTATGTAGGGTGAACTCAATAAAGTAAAAAGTGTTTATTTTACTGTGTACTATATATATATATATATATATATATATATATATATATATATATATATATATATATATATATATATATATATATATATATATATGGAAACGCTCCCCTTGTTCCTCTGAATATGCTTCCATATTACATATACTGCTCTTTAAAGCTGTCGAGGTGAGAATCTAGAACATGGACCCTCAAGGACATTCTGCAGCCCATCTCACCATAGTTTTTCACTGAAGCTTCAACCAGTTCCATATAGTTATCAGACTTGTTGTTTCCAAGAAAGCCCTGTACTGTAGAAATTAAATACTTCCAAGCTTTTTCTCCTTTTCTGTGAGCTACTGGAGAAATTCTGAGCACTCCATAATTTTCCTTACTTGTGGTCAAATGAAGATACCAGCTTTCACTTTTGCCTCTGAAAGCTTAGGAAAGACGTCTTGAAGATATTTGAAGACAAACTTGTCAAGAGCTGTAACAAACTGTTTTATGAGACCCCGTTTGATGTGTAGTGGAGGCAACAAAACCTTTTGAGGATTCACCATTCGCTCATGTTTGATATTGTGTGCTCCCACTGTAGTGTCAGTCCTTATAGGCCAGTGCTTTCTGTGGTAACGTGCTGCTCTGCCTCTACTGTTACAATGGCAAAGAAAACAAGGAATCTTGGTAAAACCTCCTTGCAGTCCCATCAAGAAAGCCACCATCTTGAAGTCTCCAATAACCTCCCTGCAATACCTTTTGTAGTTCAAAGTCTTCAGTAGAAACTTTACACTGCTGTAGTCCTTAAGATCCACGGAATGAGCAAGAGGCAGATATAGATACTTGTTTCCATTGTGCAGAAGTACAGCTTTCAGGATTTTGGAGGATCTGTCAATGAAGAGTCTCCATTCATCTGCATTCCAGGCAATTTCAATAGCATCAAACGATCCTGATACATCATTGCAGTAGCTGAACCTATCCTCCTTTGCAAAAAAGCTGGAGAAATGTTTGTGAAGTTTTCTTTGGCTGGTCACTTATTTTTTTTTTTATGTAGGAAGGACACTGGCCAAGGGCAACAAAAATCCAATAAAAAATATGCCCACTGAAATGCCAGTCCCATAAAAGGGTCAAAGCAGTTGTCAAAAATTGATGAATAAGTGTCTTGAAACCTCCCTCTTGAAGGAATTCAAGTCAAAGGAAGGTGGAAATACAGAAGCAGCCAGGGAGTTCCAGAGTTTACCAGAGAAAGGGATAAATGATTGAGAATACTGGTTAACTCTTGCGTTAGAGAGGTGGATAGAATAGGGATGAGAGAAAGTCTTGTACAGCGAGGCATTTAGCATGAAAATAGCGGTAAAGGACAGCTAGATATGCAACATTGCGGCGGTGAGAGAGGCTGAAGACAGTCAGTTAAAGGAGAGGAGTCGATGAAACAAAAAGCTTTTGATTCCACTCTGTCTAGAAGAGCAGTACGAGTGGAACCCCCCCCCCCAGACATGTGAAGCATTCTCTATTATACATGGACGGATAAGGCCCTTGTACAGAGTTAGCAGCTGGGGGATGAGAAAAACTGGCGGAGACGTCTCAGAACGCATAACGTCATAGAAGCTGTTTTAGCTAGAGATGAGATGTGAAGTTTCCAGTTCAGATTATAAGTAAAGGACAGACAGAGGATGTTCAATGTAGAAGAGGGGGACAGTTGAGTGTCATTGAAGAAGAGGGGATAGTTGTCTGGAAGGTTGTGTCGACTTGATAGATGGAGGAATTGAGTTTTTGAGGCATTGAACAATACCAAGTTTGCTCTGTCCCAATCAGAAATTTTAGAAAGATCAGAAGTCAAACGTTCTGTGGCTTCCCTGCGAGATATGTTTACCTCCTGAACGGTTGGACGTCTATGAAAAGACGTGGAAAAGTGCAGGGTGGTATCATCAGCGTAGGAGAGGATAGGACAAGATGTTTGATTTAGAAGATCATTAATGAATAATAAGAAGAGAGTGGGTGACAGGACAGAACCCTAAGGAACACCACTGTTAATAGATTTAGGAGAAGAACAGTGACCGTCTACCACAGCAGAAATAGAACGGTCAGAAAGGAAACTTGAGATGAAGTTACAGAGAGAAGGATAGAAACCGTAGGAGGGTAGTTTGGAAATCAAAACTTTGTGCCAGACTCTATCAAAAGCTTTTGATATGTCCAAGGCAACAGCATAATTTTCACCAAAATCTCTAAAGGAGGATGACCAAGACTCAGTAAGGAAAGCCAGAAGATCACCAGTAGAGTGGCCTTGACGGAACCCATACTGGCGATCAGATAGAAGGTTGTGAAGTGATAGATATTTAAGAATCTTCTTGTTGAGGATAAATTCAAATCTTTAGATAGGCAGTAAATTAAAGCAATAGGACGGTAGTTTGAGGGATTAGAATGGTCACCCTTTTTAGGAACAGGTTGAATGTAGGCAAACTTCCAGCAAGAAGGAAAGGTAGATGTTGACAGACAGACCTGAAAGAGTTTGACAATGATAGGTGCAAGCACAGAGGCACAGTTACAGAGAACAATAGGAAGGACCTCATCAGGTCCATAAGCCTTCCGAGGGTTTAGGCCAGCGAGGGCATGGAAAACATCATTGCAAAGAATTTTAATAGGTGGCATGAAGTAGTCAGAGGGTGGAGGAGAGGGAGGAACAAGCCCAGAATCATCCAAGGTAGAGTTTTTGCAAAGATCTGGGCGAAGAGTTCAGCTTTAAAAATATATGTGATAGCAGTGGTGTCATCTGGTTGAAACAAAGGAGGGAAAGAAGAAGCAAAGTTATTGGAGTTATTTTTGGCTAGATGCCAGAAGTCACGTGGGGAGTTAGATCTTGAAAGGTTTTGACACTTTCTGTTAATGAAAGACTTTTTAGCTAGTTGGAGAACAGACTTGGCATGGTTTCGGGCAGAAATATAAAGTACTTGAGATTCTGGTGATGGAAGGCTTTAGTACCTTTTGTGGGCCACCTCTCTATCATGTATAGCACGAGAACAAGCTGTGTTAAACCAAGGTTTAGAAGGTTTAGGACGAGAAAAAGAGTGAGAAATGTACGCCTCCATGCCAGACACTATCATCTCTGTTATGCGCTCAGCACACAAACACGGGTCTCTGACATGGAAGCAGTAGTCATTCCAAGGAAAATTAGCAAAATACCTCCTCAGGTCCCCTCAACTAACAGAGGCAAAACGCCAGAGCCACCTTCGCTTAGGGGGGATCCTGAGGAGGGATTGGAGCGATAGGACAAGATACAGATATGAGATTGTGATTGGAGGAGCCCAACGGAGAAGAAAGGGTGGCAGCATAAGCAGAAGGATTAGAGGTCAGGAAAAAGGTCAAGAATGTTGCGTGTATCTCCAAGACGGTTAGTAATACGAGTAGGGTGTTGCACCAATTGCTCTAGGTCGTGGAGGATAGCAAAGTTGAAGGCTAGTTCACCAGGATGGTCAGTGAAGGGAGAGGAAAGCCAAAGCTGGTGGTGAACATTGAAATCTCCAAGAATGGAGATCTCTGCAAAAGGGAAGAGAGAATGTGCTCCACTTTGGAAGTTAAGTAGTCAAATAATTTCTTATAGTCAGAGGAGTTAGGTGAGAGATATACAGCACAGATAAATTTAGTTTGAAAGTGACTCTGTAGTCGTAGCCAGATGGTGGAAAACTCGGAAGATTCAAGAGCGTGGGCACGAGAGCAGGTTAAGTCACTGCGCACATAAACGCAGCATCCAGCTTTGCATCGAAAATGAGGATAGAGAAAGTAGGAGGGAACAGAAAAGGGGCTACTGTCAGTTGCCTCAGACACCTGAGTTTCAGTGAGGAAAAGAAGATGAGGTTTAGAAGAGGAGAAGTGGTGTTCTACAGATTGAAAATTAGATCTTAGACCGCAAATATTACAGAAGTTAATGAAGAAAAAGTTGAGGGGGGTGTCAAGACACTTAGGGTCATCGACAGAAAGGCAGTCCGACCTGGGGACATTTATGGGCCCCTCCCCAGATCTGGACTCCGAGGCTGGTGTAGGAGTCGCCATTATGATTTTAATTTTTTTTGAGTGAAGAGTGTGTGTGTTAGTAGGTGCTTTTAGTTTTGTGTGGAGGAAGAGAGTTGTCTTTAGAGGGCAGGCTCTCTGATGGGGTACCTTGTCATTACTATCACCATTATCTACTGCCTCGTACACTTTACTGTAAAAATTTAACAAATTTGTCAGGCAAGACTTCCCCTTCGTGAAGCCATGCTGTGACTGATTTTTCAAGTTATGTTTGTCTAAATGCTCCCTAATATTCCTCGCTATTATTGACTCCAATGTTTTTCCTACAACTGAAGTTAAGCTGAAGTTAAATTTTATCTCCTTTCATAAAGATGAGTACTACATTAGCCTGCCTCCACATTACTGATACCTCACCTGACTCAAGTGATTTCCTAAAGACAGAAAGTAACGGCCACCACCATTGACCTCAGAACAGAGTTGTGCTCGCCTTAAGATGGAATGAACATTGTATTATTCTTAAGCTTGTATTATTCTCCGCAGAAGTTCTTTTTTGCTGTTACTTTTCTCCTTATACACACTTGATTTCATATGTCCCCAGAGATAAAAATCGAATGAAGACAGGTCCGGTGATCTGGCAGGCATTGGTCCTCCCCGGCCTATGCACCGATCAGGAAATGTCTGATCAATGTGTTGCCTCACTTTTTTTGCTGTAGTGTGGTGGTGCCCCGTCGTGCTGAAACATTAGCTTTCGTCGCGTGGCCAGAAGAACATCTTCCAGGGGTGAGGGGAGGTGATCCATCAGAAATTTTGCGTAAATATCCCCATTGAGACGGTCTTCAAAGATGTGTGACCGTACCATGTATCCTCTAATAATGCCACACCAGACGTTAATGGAAAATCTTCGTTGGAAGTTAGTATGCACCATTTTGTGAGAATTTTCCTTTGACCACCAATGTTCGTTATGGGCATTATGCAGTCCGGCACGGGTAAATATGGCCTCGTCTGTGAATAAAATATACTTCCACATGGGAGAATTACCTAATACCCAGTGACAAAAGTCTAGTTACCTCACTGAGTCTCCCTCATGAAGATGTTGGACCTTGTTCAGATGATATCGGTGAAGTCCTTCCTTCTTCAACACTTTCCATGCTCTCATGTGAGAAACTCCGAGTCAAGGGTAAATTCTTCATGTGCTGATGTCTCGGCTGTGTTGTACTGCATGTAAAATCTGCCTCACTTTTCTACGTTCGTCGGTCCTTTCAGCTGTTGAACCAACTCTAGGTAAAGATCTGACGTCACGAAGGTTTTGAAAAACGGAGCAGAATATTCGAACATTGGGACATTTTATGTTTGGGTATTTTCTATTATACTCCTGTACAGCAGCATCTCCATTTGTAATGCAGTACCCATAAACAAACACCATATCAGCATATTCCACATTGCTGTAAACATAAGGCATCGTTTGCAGATTGCTACAAAGCGAAACAAGTCCACTTAAATTTTCAAGGTCGCTCGGCCTCGCTCTCCTCTCCTCCCTCGCTTGGATGATGCCATGTAGCATTTTACAGGAGTACTTTTAAAAGGGTTTTCAGTAGCACTCCGCAACCCCTAACGCTTTTTGCCCAAAACCTTAACGCCTCGGGGAGGCGTCAGGGTTTCTGGGAGGACAAACCCAAACACTAGCTCTGATTGGCTGAAAGGTGTTGCCACTCCTTTATTATTAAAAATGACGATTCTGAGGCACGTAAGAACATGATAATTTTTATATATGAAAAGATCAAAGTAGTAACCTGTTCCTGGTATTGGAATTCAGAATTGTCCATAGGGCCTGAATTAAGAGTTGTATCGTCTCGGGATATCTGGAGGCTGTTCAGACCATGGTCTACTGAGTGACATCCGTGACTGTGACTTCGAATTTCTAGATATAGGGACTTGTTGTAGTTTACGCATTATTTTCGTAGGATACTAAATTAAATATTTAACCTCCAAGATGGAGCACATTCTGACTGCCTTTCCTTTTGCAGAGATCCCCATTCTTCGAGACTTTAATGTTCACCACAAGCTTTGGCTTTCCTCTTCCTTCACTGACCATCCTGGTGAATTAGCCTTTAACTGCTATCCTCCATGACCTAATGCAACTGGTGCAACACTCTACTCGCATCTTAGACAGTCTTGGATATATCCCCAATATTCTTCATCTTTTCCTAACCTCTAATCCTTCTAATTATGCTGTCACCCTGTCTTCTCCGTTGGGGTCTTCCGATCGCAACCTCATATTTGTATCTAGTCCTATCCCCCTAATCCCTCTTCAAGATCCCCCAAAGCGAATGTGGCTCTGGCGTTTTACCTCTAGTAACTGGGAGAATCTAGGAAGGTATTATTCTGATTTTCCTTGGGAAGTCTACTGCTTCCATATCAGAGATCTGTTTCTATGTGCTGAGAGCATAACAGAGGTGATAGTGTCTGCCATGGTGACGTACATTCTTCTTTCTTTCCCTCGTCATAAACCTACCAACTTTGGTTTAATACATCTTATTCTCGTGCTATACATGATAGAGATGTGGCCTACAAAAGGTACTTAAGTTTTCCATCAGCAGAATCCCATGCACATTACATATTACCAAAAAAATCCTTCATTGATAGGAAATTTCAAAATCTTTCAAGATCTAACTCCCCTTGTGATTTCTAGCACCTAGACAAAAATCATTTCCAGTATTTTTTCCCTCCTTTATTTCAACTTGATAGCACCATTGCCATCTCATCTATTTCTAAACCTTAACTCTTCGCCCAAACCTTTGCTTAAATTCTACCTTGGATGATTAAGGGCTTGTTCCTCCCTTTCCTCCACCTTCCGACTATTTCATTCTACCCATTAAGATTCTTAGCAGTGATGTTTTCCATGCCCTCTCTAGTTTTAAACCTTGGAAGATCTGGTAGGGTATCTCCTGTTTTCTAGAACTGTGCCTCCGTGCTTCTACCTTGCCTTGTCAAACTCTTCCAACTCTATTTATGAACATCTACCTTTCTTTCTTGTTGGAAGTTTCCCTATATTCATTCTGCTCTTATAAACGGTGACCGCTCCAATCTCTTAAACTATCGTCATATTGCTTTAATATTAATAAAAATAATATATATATATATATATATATATATATATATATATATATATATATATATATATATATATATATATATATATATATATATATATATTGTTACAATCAGGTTCAGTCCTCACAATCGCCACTAACTCGGGTCTGCTTCCCTAAGCCATCTCTTACATGGCGTAGTGCAAGGCTCAAATACAACAAATCCAGAGAACTGGTGGTAGTTAACAACTATTAAATCTCTGAGGCCCACTCTCGGTTTAACTGATAAGGAAGTATAAAAAACGCCAGAGTAATCCTCAAAGCTGGAAAGGATTAAATAAGTCACGTTCTAGGGCACAGACAGTATAGATGACATACACACAGAGGGAGGGTAATACCCTGCTGGACAGATTGCATGCAATAACAAAACAGCCCACTGTCCAGCAGAAATATTACTCATTTTGACAAATGCTTTATTGTCTCTGGAATCTTCCATATGTGAGACATTTGCTAATAAGCAACAATATATCAATTTTTTTTTTTCTCTTAGAGAAGGCTTACAACACTGCCTGGCGTCATGGTATTTTACTTAGTCTTTTTGAATATGGTTTCCGCGGCCGACTCCTTATTTTTATACATCAGGTTTTATCTCGTCGTTTTTTATGGGTATGGGTTTGTAGGGATCTGTCAGGAGTTCGCCCACTTGAAGATGGCGTGCGGCAAAGAAGTATACTTAGTGTCACACTTTTCAATGTAGCTTTAAACAGTGTCACTGGTGTACTTCTGGAAGGAGTTTGTGGTAGCTTATACGTCGATGATTTGTGGATGTCATTTTCTGCATTGCGAATGCCTTTGATTGAGAGGAAATTGAAGTTAACAATTAATGGGATTTTTCATTGGGCGGCAACTTGGGGATTTCGTTTCCCGGCTTCGAAGACTGTGGCTATATATATATCTTTCCCACCTTCGTGGTGTTCATCCTGACCCAGATCTATATCTGTATGATCGAAGAATCTCTTGAGTGGAGGAAACTCGTTTTCTGTGACTTGCATTTCACAGACACCTGACTTAGGTATCTCACCTTCGTTACATTAAAGCTGCATGTATGAAGATGGTGTCGCTCATACCTCTTGGGGAGCTGATAGACAAACCCCTCTTCTCTTGCACCGAATTCATATTCTTTCAAAGTTGGAGTATGGTTTTGAGGTTTATTCCTTTGCTACTAAGGCTCGGCTTTGTGTGTTGGACTCGGTGCACCATGCCGGTGTTCGCTTGTCAACTGGTGCATTCCGCTAATCTCCAATCCCTAGCTTCCTGGTGGATGGTGGTGTCCTTCTACTGGACTTGCGTCGCCAGTCTATATTACTGAGATGCTGGTATTGTGTTCAACGTCTTCTCGACTATGTTCCTTGTGTGCCAGTCTCCCGTAATTCACGTTCCTGTTTATATGTATCTCACCCGAGTTTGCCTAAACCTTTTGGTGTTAGGGTTGCGTCTGCTATGGCGACATTCAATGTACCCTCCGTTTCTGTAAGTCCCTGTAGATATCCTAGAATTGGTTACTGTCAATTCCCAGATATTTTTGTCTGCAGCTCTGCTATTCTTAAGAACTATTACCGGATTATGAGTCCCATGCATAATTTTGAAACACTATTCCACACATTCCGACTCCATCCCTGTTTTTACGGACGGTTCAAAATCCGAAGATGGAGTCGGATTTGGTGTTATTTTTTCTTCATTCTGTCGAGGCGTTAGCCTCCCCTGTGTTGCCTCTGTTTTAACGGCATAACTGCCTACCATTATTTTAGCTTTAAGGATTACTTTTACTCTTTCCACCTCACCTTTTACAATTTTTTTGCGATTCTCGCAGTGTTCTTTCCGCTTTTCAACATTTTAGCCTTTCTTCCTTACACCCACTTGTTTCATTGATTCTTGAGTGGATATATATTTTACAGTGTAGAAGCTATCACATCGTATTTTGCTTGGTCCCTGCACATGTTGGAATTCAAGGGAATGAGAATGCTGATAGGCTTGCTAAGGAGGCGGCAAATCGGGATGCTCTTATCAAACTTATTCCCTTTCATGACTTTCATGACATACTCCAGTATAAGTACTCCAGTATAAGTATTCTTACATGTTGGCAGGGGAGGTGCGAGGATTTGGTTGCCATCAGTAAAAATGGGTGATATAACTTCTGTAACTTTTCGTCCATGTGCAGGAGTGCTGCTCCGAGATTGCACTGGCCTGTCTCTGGACAGGTCACACACGTCTCACTCATGGTTACCTTATGTCCCGGGAAATTCAACCCATTTTGTGATGACTGCTTGGTTCCCCTTACAGTACAACACTTTCCAGTGGAGTGAACCAGTCTGGTGGAGCTGCAGGAGCGATATCTTTTTCGCTGCCGCGATGAGGATGGGGTTTTCCAGATGTCGCTGATACTTGTAGAGAGAGCTCTCTCCCCGGGACTTGAGGTCCTTATGTTTCTGGAGAAGGCTGGTCTTCTAAACAAGCTATAGATTACCTTTTAACTGTTTTTACTTTATTTATTTTAGCAAAGATATAGTAGTGGGCAAAACTTTATCTCTGCACTGGGAGAACATGGCGGCAATTGAGAAAGACACGTAACGAACAACGCCAGGTCATGGGGGGGGCTGGGTCATTGGCTTCTGCGTAAGAAACAACGCCAGATATCTGGGTTAGTGGGGTCAGTGCCTTGGGTACGAAAAGGAGGAGGAAGGTGATGCTTCCACTCTTTGATCTCTCAACTCAGGCGTACGACAGTTTTTCCGGCAGGGACAAGCGAGGGTCGTCTGGCAGCGGAGTAATTGTGTTCGGTACGCTCCCATCCTTCAACACTGTTAGGGGTTGCGGAGTGCTACTGAAAACGACTTTAATCACCTCAATAATGTTGTCGTGTAATACTTATCGGTAGATTATATGCATTTTAATACCATTTGTCTTGTTATAAGATACTTCCTCAGCCTGCAAAAAATAATATTAAACCATTTGTAATTTGACCAAGTGGCACCTCCGAGGCTGAGACAATGCAACCGTCTGTTCGTCATCTCATAGCATATCTCACCCGCGAGTCCCATTCATTTTCAGTTCCTCTGACCGGTAAACATAGTCTTGAAATGCATATGTGTATAGAACATTTTCTACTTAGAATTACACGTTCTTTCGCCCCTTTCAGTATTTGCAGAAACTTGCGTTACACCCTGTTTAGCGTTGGCCCCTTTGTGATTGGCCGGCGCGCTGGTGCTCTTCGGGCCAATCAGTGTTTCCCGCCTCCAGTCTCAACCCGAATACCAACTCACTCCTGACTGAATTCAGCGCTGCCAACGCCCATCTTCACTACTCGCGACACAGTGTTACCGACGTCATCCCCTCCCCCTTTAGCAACAATATTGTCAAGCAGTACTCTAGAATATTTTCAGTCTCTCTAGAATGTGTTCCAGAATGTTCTCAATCTTTCTAGAATATTCTTGAACCTAAATTAGAATATTCAAAATCATTCTAGAAAACTCTTGTAGATTCTAGAAAAAAAATCTTGATATTTCTATATATATATCTATACTGTATTCTAGAAAGTTCTAGAATATTCTGGAAGTATTTACATTGAATAGAATGTTCTAAAATGTTCTAGAAACTTCTAAAAGTGTCTCGCAGAACATTCTGGAAGATTTGAGGTTTCTGAAATGTAAAATTCTTTTAAATATGAGAAATTTCTTGCTAGATCTGGTCAGTTCAAGAATGATCTTATTAAAATTTAAAATCTTCAGAACACTTTATATTCTTTCTTTCATTATTTTAACTTATTTGCAACATTTGAAAAGCAATTAGATAAGCATTTGGAATTTTAGCTAAGGTCTTTGCCTGACATGGAAACCAATAGTAACCCATACTTTAATGAAATAAAGCAAAAATGTAAATTCATTGTTCTAAAATCTTTAGAACATTTTATAATCCATAATAAAGTATATACTCGTATATATATATATATATATATATATATATATATATATATATATATATATATATATATATATATATATATATATATATATATATATATATATATATATATATATATATATATATATATATTAATTTACCTTGTGATAACATTCGTAAAAGAAACATAATTGGGTGGCAGCACCGCCGATGTCCTCCAAACTTTAAGCACACCACTACTTACTTCTTATACGTTCCTTGGTCCATCCCTATGTTCAGACAGTAGCTCCTGGGAGATCAGAAAGCGTAGACGTGAAGCTGAGTCGAGGAAAAAGCATATTTATGGAGGAAATATTTCTGTATTTTTAAGGGTGGGGTTTTAGTATAACGTCCCGCTATTATTATTATTGTATACCATGCAAGGGTTACGGGAGGCCAGAATCTGGGAGAAGCCAGATATCAGACGAGAGAGTGTTTGCGATTCATATTCCGGCGGCTCCTATAACTGAGGGTGACTATGTGTATATTATTGCATTATTTGCATCGTTATACGAGGTATTCTGATGGGAACAGGCTCAGTCTTCTCTCCGTTTTTTGTGTTAGAAGCAGTGTCTGATTGTGGCTCTATCGTGTATGTTTGTGTGTTGTATATTTGTCAAGTGCTACTTATGTTCGGACTCGCAGCTGCGCTTGTCTGGAGAATTATATCATATTTGAGCTAGGATATATCTGTCTATTTTCTTCCCGGATTTAAACCAATTTGATAAGAGGTGAGAGTCTGTCCTCTGGAAGATTGTAAACATACTTTCAGCTTCCTAGAGTGATTGATTAATTGATTGATTGACTGATTTAGTTTGACACCGCAAAATCGCTGCCACATGGCGCCGTTACAAAACTTTAAAAGCAGCAAACTTTCCAGTTTAAAATATTAATATATTAATAAAATATAATAAAATTATAGGTATGGTAAAATGTTAAAAGAACACTTAAAAAGTAAGCGTAAAACAGAACATGGGAAGAACTATAAAAAAAAAAAAAAGTGATAAAAATGAGAGGGATGCTATATTAATGTTTCAACTATTTAGTTTTATTCAAAGTGAGGATGTACTGACCCCACGGACACAGACCACTGTGTGTGGCGTAGTTCGTTTCGTACCCAAGGCACTGACCCCACTAACCCAGATATCTGGCGTTGTTTCTTACGCAGACGCCAATGACTCAGCCCCCCCCATGACCTGGCGTTGTTCGTTACGTGTCTTCCTCAATTGCCGCCATGTTCTCCCAGTGCAGAGATAAAGTTTTTCCCACTACTATATCTTTACTAAAATAAATAAAGTAAAAACAGTTAAAAGGTAATCTATAGCTTGTTTAGAAGACCAGCCTTCTCCAGAAACATAAGGACCTCAAGTCCCGGGGAGAGAGCTCTCTCTACAAGTATCAGCGACATCTGGAAAATCCCATCCTCATCGCGGCAGCGAAAAAGATATCGCTCCTGCAGCTCCACCAGACTGGTTCACTCCACTGGAAAGTGTTGCACTGTAAGGGGAACCAAGCAGTCATCACAAAATGGGTTGAATTTCCCGGGACATAAGGTAACCATGAGTGAGACGTGTGTGACCTGTCCAGAGACAGGCCAGTGCAATCTCGGAGCAGCACTCCTGCACATGGACGAAAAGTTACAGAAGTTATATCACCCATTTTTACTGATGGCAACCAAATCCTCGCACCTCCCCTGCCAACATGTAAGAATACTTATACTGGAGTACTTATACTGGAGTATGTCATGAAAGTCATGAAAGGGAATAAGTTTGATAAGAGCAACCCGATTTGCCGCCTCCTTAGCAAGCCTATCAACATTCTCATTCCCTTGAATTCCAACATGTGCAGGGACCAAGCAAAATGCGATGTGATAGCTTCTACACTGTAAAATATATATCCACTCAAGAATCAATGAAACAAGTGGGTGTAAGGAAGAAAGGCTAAAATGTTGAAAAGCGGAAAGAACACTGCGAGAATCGCAAAAAAAATTGTAAAAGGTGAGGTGGAAAGAGTAAAAGTAATCCTTAAAGTTAAAATAATGGTAGGCAGTTATGCCGTTAAAACAGAGGCAACACAGGGGAGGCTAACGCCTCGACAGAATGAAGAAAAAATAACACCAAATCCGACTCCATCTTCGGATTTTGAACCGTCCGTAAAAACAGGGATGGAGTCGGAATGTGTGGAATAATGTTCCACAATTATGCATGTGACTCATAATCCTGTAATAGTTCTTAAGAATAGCAGGGCCGCAGACAAAAATATCTGGGAATTGACAGTAACCAATTCTAGGATATCTACAGGGACTTACAGAAACGTATGTCGCCATAGCAGACGCAACCCTAACACCAAAAGGTTTAGGCAAACTCGGGTGAGATACATATAAACAGGAACGTGAATTACGGGAGACTGGCACACAAGGAACATAGTCGAGAAGACGTTGAACACAATACCAGCATCTCAGTAATAGAGACTGGCGACGCAAGTCCAGCAGAAGGACACCACCATCCACCAGGAAGCTAGGGATTGGAGATTAGCGGAATGCACCAGTTGACAAGCGAACACCGGCATGGTGCATCGAGAAGTCCAACACACAAAGCCGAGCCTTAGTAGCAAAGGAATAAACCTCAAAACCATACTCCAACTTTGAAAGAATACGAATTCGGTGCAAGAGAAGAGGGGTTTGTCTATCAGCTCCCCAAGAGGTATGAGCGACACCATCTTCATACATGCTGCTTTAATGTAACGAAGGTGAGATACCTAAGTCAGGCGTCTGTGAAATACAAGTCACAGAAAACGAGTTTCCTCCACTCAAGAGATTCTTCGATCATACAGATATAGATCTGGGTCAGGATGAACACCACGAAGGTGGGAAAGATATATAGCCACAGTCTTCGAAGCCGGGAAACGAAATCCCCAAGTTGCCGCCCAATGAAAAATCCCATTAATTGTTAACTTCAATTTCCTCTCAATCAAAGGCATTCACAATGCAGAAAATGACATCCACAAATCATCGACGTATAAGCTACCACAAACTCCTTCCAGAAGTACACCAGTGACACTGTTTAAAGCTACATTGAAAAGTGTGACACTAAGTATACTTCTTTGCCGCACGCCATCTTCAAGTGGGCGAACTCCTGACAGATCCCTACAAACCCATACCCATAAAAAACGACGAGATAAAACCTGATGTATAAAAATAGGGAGTCGGCCGCGGAAACCATATTCAAAAAGACTAAGTAAAATACCATGACGCCAGGCAGTGTTATAAGCCTTCTCTAAAAGAAAAAAAAAATTGATATATTGTTGCTTATTAGCAAATGTCTCACATATGGAAGATTCCAGAGACAATAAAGCATTTGTCAGAATGAGTAATATTTCTGCTGGACAGTGGGCTGTTTTGTTATTGCATGCAATCTGTCCAGCAGGGTATTACCCTCCCTCTGTGTGTATGTCATCTATACTGTCTGTGCCCTAGAATGTGACTTATTTAATCCTTTCCAGCTTTGAGGATTACTCTGGCGTTTTTTATACTTCCTTATCAGTTAAACCGAGAGTGGGCCTCAGAGATTTAATAGTTGTTGACTACCACCAGTTCTCTGGATTTGTTGTATTTGAGCCTTGCACTACGCCATGTAGGAGATGGCTTAGGGAAGCAGACCCGAGTTAGTGGCGATTGTGAGGACTGAACCTGATTGTAACAATATATATATATATATATATATATATATATATATATATATATATATATATATATATATATATATATATATATATATATATATATATATATATATTATTATTTTCATTATTATTAAAGCAATAAGACGATAGTTTAAGAGATTGGAGCGGTCACCGTTTATAAGAGCAGAATGAATATAGGGAAACTTCCAACAAGAAAGAAAGGTAGATGTTCATAAATAGAGTTGGAAGAGTTTGACAAGGCAAGGTAGAAGCACGGAGGCACAGTTCTAGAAAACAACAGGAGATACCCTACCAGATCTTCCAAGGTTTAAAACTAGAGAGGGCATGGAAAACATCACTGCTAAGAATCTTAACGGGTAGAATGAAATAGTTGGAAGGTGGAGGAAAGGGAGGAACAAGCCCTTAATCATCCAAGGTAGAATGTAAGCAAAGGTTTGGGCGAAGAGTTAAGGTTTAGAAATAGATGAGATGGCAATGGTGCTATCAAGTTGAAATAAAGGAGGGAAAAAAATACTGGAAATGATTTTTGTCTAGGTGCTAGAAATCACAAGGGGAGTTAGATCTTGAAAGATTTTGAAATTTCCTATCAATGAAGGATTTTTTTGGTAATATGTAATGTGCATGGGATTCTGCTGATGGAAAACTTAAGTACCTTTTGTAGACCACATCTCTATCATGTATAGCACGAGAATAAGATATATTAAACCAAGGTTGGTAGGTTTATGACGAGGGAAAGAGTGAAGAATGTACTTCACCATGGCAGACACTATCACCTCTGTTATTCTCTCAGCACATAGAAACAGATCTCTGATATGGAGGCAGTAGACATCCCAAGGAAAATCAGAATAATACCTTCCTAGATTCTCTCAATTACCAGAGGTAAAACGCTAGAGCCACATTCGCTTTGGGGGATCTTGAAGAGGGATTAGGGGGATAGGACTAGATACAAATATGAGGTTGCGATCGGAAGACCCCAACGGAGAAGACAGGGTGACAGCATAATTAGAAGGATTAGAGGTTAGGAAAAGATGAAGAATATTGGGGATATATCCAAGACTGTCTGGGATACGAGTAGAGTGTTGCACCAGTTGCATTAGGTCATGGAGGATAGCAGTTAAAGGCTTGTTCACCAGGATGGTCAGTGAAGGAAGAGGAAAGCCAAAGCTTGTGGTGAACATTAAAGTCTCGAAGAATGGGGATCTCTGTAAAAGGAAAGGCAGTCAGAATGTGCTCCATCTTGGAGGTTAAGTAGTCAAAGATGAGTTAGGTGAGAGGTATAAAGCACAGATAAAATTTTTAATAGTGACTCTGCAATCGTAGCAAGATGGTGGAAAATTCGAAAGATTCAAGAGCTCCGGCACGAGAGTAGGTTAAGTCATTGCGTACCTAAACGCAAGACCCACTTTTGGATTGAAAATGAGGATAGAGAAAATTAGTAAAATAGAAAGTAACAATATATGGATTATTGTTAGTTGCCTCAGAAACATGTGTTTCATTGAGGAAAAGAAGATTACGTTTAGCTGAGATATGGTATTCTACAGATTTAACATTATATATAAGGACGGGAATGTTGCAAAAGTTAATTAAAAAAAAGTTGAGGGGCGTGTCAAGGCACTTAGGTTCGATACCAGGAAAGCAGTCCGACCTTGAAGACATTTTTTATCCCTCCCCAGATGGGGATTCCGAGGCTGGTGTAGGAGTCGCCATATTTAATTTAGAATTTTGAGCGAAGGGTGTGTGTGAACTTAGGTGCATGTAGTTTTGTGTGAAGGAAGAGAGCTGTCTTTAGAGGGCTGTAGCTGTAGGTGGGTAAGGATAGATAGGTAGGGGTAATTAGGAACAGACTTCTTATTAAATATCACGGAAGTTGTCTTTGTTCATTTAATCTAGGAAATTTCCTTCGTTTTTCATCTGTTGAAATGTTGCCATCTAGCACAGTCTGATCAAGAAGTGCTGATGCAGACATGGATGTTGAGTCTTTGTTTGCTGTGTGCTAAGCGGGACATGACTGAAGGCTGGCAGTTGGCAGCGGGATATGTGTGACAGGGAGGAGTGCTACCAAGGAGCCTGTAGTGTGTCCCGCTGAACTCAGTGCTGTGTCAGTGTGTGACGTGATGTCGCTGTTTAACTGAAAAAAAAAAAAGATAGTGGCGTATTCCTAACGTCTCTCCAGTAATCAAAGATGTAACACCGCTAAACATTCTCACGTTAGTACATTATTCTGTAACATGTGGACTCTCCTGTTGTTGGTGTAAATGAATTGTACATAATGACGAATAAAACTTTCTTTCAAACCTATTAATATCACGCTACCTTAAATCAGATGTACCTGCCGCTAACGTGACAAACAGCCGAGTAGGGGAACATAAATGGTGTTGCAGCTTTTGATAAACCTATGTGCGAAAACTATGCCTAAAAACTATATAAAAAAAAAAAAACACGTAAAAAACGTTGGTAAGTGAAAACACTAACTAATGTGAAACGGAGTGATTGAACGAAGCATTAGAGAGAGTGAAGAGTGAACTGGTAGTGGAGAACCGCGAGCAGCATTGTTCCGCTGTCATTAACACAACGTAATCAAAACAACGTAATCAAAATCAAAACACACCTCTCTCGCCTGATGAGATTAATCCTTATAAACTCTCTGCTTAATTACTTCTTTACTTCTGCCTCACCGCCCACGGCACTTCACATCAACAAATATGGTGCCACACCTGTCTCAACTTACAACCAAACACTGAGTGTAAACCTGTAAACTTAATTTTGTGTGGAGCAATCTACTGGAAGAGGATTGCGGCCCCTATCTACAAGAGATGAGGTAGATCCACCGGTGACATCAAATAAGAAACGGGTCCTATCCTTAGTCCGTCTATCAACGTCGTGGAATACCCGGAGTCGAAACACTCGTTGCTGGAACTCCTGCGACATTACGTGGTCGTATTACCAGGGGAATCCTTCTGGAGCAATCACAACGCTCAAAATTATATCATACTTAAACCAAATACACAACCTGTCTATATTCCCGAGTATCGTATTCCTCATGGCCAACGTGAGGTTGTAGACAAACAAATAAAATAAATGTTAAGTTACTCGGCATTCCCAGTTTCCTAGGAACAACCCTTTCATTTTGGCACCTAAGAAAGATGGCACTTATCGTCCTGTCATTGATTTTAGAAAGGTAAATAAAGTTACTGAGGATGATCGTCATCCTCTTTCTGTCCTGTATGATCTTATGTCCTTAGGACGAGGAAACAATATTTTTACTAGCCTAGTAGAGTGCCTATTGGCAGCTACCCCTGGCATCTTATTTAAGTCCAGAGAAATAACGGGATTTAGCACGCCTAACGGTTATTTTAAATGGTTATGCCTTTCGGATTGAAAATCTGCTCCAATTACCTTCCACAGACTAATGAATACCTTATTCATATCCAAGACTGGTGAAAATGTTTATGCTTACCTGGACGACTTAATAATCTTCAACAAAGATACTGACTCTCACTTTAATAGCTTAGAATCAGTATTGCTAAGGTTAGGAGAAGCTGGCTTCAAGGCAAAATTATCCAAGTGTGATTTCTGCATAAATTCATCTCTTTCGTAGGGCATGACGTTCATGCTGATAGTATTCACACTAAAGACGATAACCTTAAAGCAGCTCAAATCTTTTCAACCAACGAAAGTGTAGATAATGTTCGATTCCTCGTAGTATTATGCGGATTCTACAGATCATTTGTCAAAGGATCGTATCTTTCTATTGGAATGCTGCTCATAAACAAAGTTTCTGTAACTTTAAGCTTGCTCTTACTAACTCACCTATTCTTGCCTTCCAAAATTATACAGCTCTGTTTATTCTGTAAATGGATGCTAGTGCGCTGAGCCTTGGTGCAGTATTAATGGAGACGGACGAAAGGGGTAAAAACAGAGTAATTGGCTATGCGAGTAGAACATTAAATTCTCCTGAGTCTAATTACCTAGTGACTCATCAGGAATATATATATATATATATATATATATATATATATATATATATATATATATATATATATATATATATATATATATGATATTTGGATATCTAATAACTACTTATACTGATCACACTGCCGTCACTAAATTTTTCGTGGGTAGAAAACTCTTAGGTAGGCTCGCACGTTGGAATTTAACTATCGAAGAATTTTGCCGAACTATTAATACGAAGTATGTGACAGAGGCTTTACATTTTATCCGGTTTCTCTTTTTGCCTTTATACCAATTTCAGGAACCAATTTGTGCAAACTGTTACTTATACGTACAAAGGTTTCGAAGAGTTTATTTCTGTGCCCATATTCTCATTTAGCACCAACACCTTACTTTCATAAGAGCTTCATGGGACGTCATTACTTTCTCTTTCCTGAACCCATGTCTGTCTGTGAAATATGCTTCGAGTCGATTCTCTTTCACAAGTGTCAGGACACTTTTCCATTCCAATCGTGTGTACCTTAACTTCTCCCAAGATGAGTACTCATTCGGAAACACTACACCAGGGTTTTGTGCAGAAAAAAAAAAAAAAACTATACTTTCAATATGGAAAGATACATATCTCTAGTCTCGCGAGGGCGCTCAGAGCAGGTGATTGAGCAATGTATCCATGGGTAAGTAGGGAACAGACACTTTGATAAACATCACGGAAGTTGCCTTTGTTCATTTAGTCTAGGAAACTTTCTTTGTTTTTCATCAGTTGAAATCTCGCCATCTAGCACAGCCTGATCACGTGGTGCTAATGCAAACACGGATATTGAGTCTTCGTTCGCTCTTTCTTGAGCGGGACGTGACTAAAGGCGGGCAGTTGGCAGCGGGATGTGTGTTTTTTTTACAGGGAAATGCGTTACCAAGGAGCTTGTCATGTGTCCCATTAAACTTACTGTTGCGTTAGTAGGTACACAAAACTAAAACTAAATGATGTGATGTTGCTGTTTAACTGAAAAAAAAAAAATGTGAAATATTCCTAATGTCTCTTCAATAATCCAAGATGTAATACCGCTAAATATTCCAGCGTTATTACATTATCCTGTAACGAGTGAACTTTCCTGTTGTTGGTATAAATAATTTGAATATACTGACGATTGAAACTTTCTTTCAAGCCTATTAATATCACGCTACCTTACATAAAATGTTCCTGCCGCTGGCGTGACAAACAGCAGAGTAGAAGAACAGAGCAGGCTCAGATCACAACTATTATTAATGAGTTCACAGCAACCCCTATGTCTGAAACCTCAATGGGAGTAGTTATCGTTTCAGCAGGTGTTTAATGCCTCCTCCTTAGAGAGATAAGTAATACGCCTTATCATATTAATTATTTATTAATTTGTTCTGCGGGAGGCTAGTATCTCGGCGATGTTAGATTTTGATGTGAAGGTTATGAGAGGGTCCTGTATCTCGCTACTACTGCAGTCTGTGAGCGGTGACTCCAAGTGCAGTTCTAAGTTTGTCTGGCGTCCGGTGTGTCTGTACAGAGTACTGACGGGAGCAGGCACCTGTTTTCTTCTCGTTTCTGCTTAAGTGCAGTGTTCTGTTGTAAATCGTGTGTGTTGTGTGCTCGTTAAATGCTACAGGTCTTGGGGTCCACAGCTGTGATTGAGGCAGACCAGAGAATCGTATTAATATTCTCCTAGGTTACAGCTGTCTACCTTTTCTCCAGTCTCCAGCAGAGACTGTGACCTGTCTTTTGAGGGAATGTAAGTAGGCTGGTCTCTGGCCAGAGTGTAAAATATGTTTGTTGGATGCGGGTTGAATCTGTTATTTTGGGCGATAATCCAACGGGATATTTTACCTTTTTTTTTTTTTTAATGTAGGAAGGATACTGGCCAAGGGCAACAAAAATCTAATAAAAAAAATGCCCACTGAAATGCCAGTCCCTTAAAAGGGTCAATCAAAGCAGTGGTCAAAAATTGGTGGATAAGTGTCTTGAAACCTCCCTCTTGAAGGAATTCAAGTCATAGGAAGGTGGAAATACAGAAGCAGGCAAGGAGTTCCAGAGTTTACCAGAGAAAGGGATGAATGATTGAGAATACTGGTTAACTCTTGCGTTAGAGAGGTGGACAGAATAGGGGTGAGAGAAAGAAGAAAGTCTTGTGCAGCGAGGCCGCGGAGGGAGGGGAGGCATGCAGTTAGCAAGATCAGAAGAGCAGTTGGCATGAAAATAGCCATAGAAGACAGCTAGATATCCAACATTGCGGCGGTGAGAGAGGGGCTGAAGACAGTCAGTTAGAGGAGAGGAGTTGATGAGACGGAAAGCTTTTGATTCCACCCTGTCTAGAAGAGCAGTATGAGTGGAACCCCCCCAGACATGTGAAGCATACTCCATACATGGACGGATAAGGCCCTTCTACAGAGTTAGCAGCTGGGGGGGTGAGAGAAACTGGCGGAGACGTCTCAAAACACCTAACTTCATAGAAGCTGTTTTAGCTAGAGATGAGATGTGAAGTTTCCAGTTCAGATTATAAGTAAAGGACAGACCGAGGATGTTCAGTGTAGAAGAGGGGGACAGTTGAGTGTCATTGAAGAAGAGGGGATAGTTGTCTGGAAGGTTGTGTCGCGTTGATAGATGGAGGAATTGAGTTTTTGAGGCATTGAACAATACCAAGTTTGCTCTGCCCCAATCAGAAATTTTAGAAAGATCAGAAGTCAGGCGTTCTGTGGCTTCCCTGCGTGATATGTTTACCTCCTGAAGGGTTGGACGTCTATGAAAAGACGTGGAAAAGTGCAGGGTGGTATCATCAGCATAGGAGTGGATAGGACAAGAAGTTTGGTTTAGAAGATCATTAATGAATACTAAGAAGAGAGTGGGTGACAGGACAGAACCCTGAGGAACACCACTGTTAATAGATTTAGGAGAAGAACAGTGACCGTCTACCACAGCAGCAATAGAACGGTCAGAAAGGAAACTTGAGATGAAGTTACAGAGAGAAGGATAGAAACCGTAGGAGGGTAGTTTTGAAATCAAAACTTTGTGCCAGACTCTATCAAAGGCTTTTGATATGTCCAAGGCAACAGGAAAAGTTTCACCAAAGTCTCTAAAAGAGGATGACCAAGACTCAGTAAGGAAAGCCAGAAGATCACCAGTAGAGCGGCCTTGACGGAACCCATACTGGCGATCAGATAGAAGGTTGTGAAGTGATAGATGTTTAAGAATCTTCCTGTTGAGGATAGATTCAAAAACTTTACCTTATGTGTTACCTATTCTCTCTATGCTCTGTAGCACATAGTTAATTAGTTCCTTCTCAGCTTCGTGGGTAATTTGGGGTTTGGTATACTCCATTTCTTGTCAGTGGCTTAAACATGGTGACGATCTTTTGATGTTGAATAGTTGTTGGCGACCAGCAGAAGATAAACTAAATTTATCTGTGCTTTAAACCACTCACCTAGTTTTTTGACTACTTAACTTCCAAAGTTAAGTTAAAGTTCCAACTAGCCAAAAATTCCTTCATTAAAAGAAAGTGTCAAAACCTTTCAAGATCTTACTCCCCCTATGACTTCTGCCATCAAGCTAAAAACATCTCCAATAACTTTGCTTCTTTCCCTCCTTTATTTCAACTAAAATAAATAAATAACACCACTGCTACCACATCTATCTCTAAAGCTAAACTCTTCGCTTAAAACTTTGCTAAAACCTCTACCTCTACGATTCAGAGCTTGTTCCTCCCTCTTCTCCACCCTCTGACTATTTCATGCTACCTATTAAAATTTTTCGCAATGATGTTTTCCATGCCCTCTCTGGCCTAATTCCTCGGAAGGCTTATGAACCTGATGGGGTCCCTCCTATTGTTCTCCGAAACTGCACCTCCGTGCTTGCACCTTGCCTAGTCAAAATCTTTCAACTTTGTTTGTCAGCATCTACCTTTCATTCTTGCTGGAAGTTTACCTACATTCAGCCTGTTCCTAAAAAAGGTGACCATTCTAATCTCTCAAACTACCGTCCTATTGCTTTAATTTCCTGCCTATCTAAAGTTTTTGAGTCTATCCTCAACAGGAAGATTCTTAAACATCTATCACTTCACAACCTTCTATCTCATCGCCAGTATGGGTTCCGTCAAGGCTGCGTGCTCTACTGGTGATCTGGCTTTCCTTGGTGAGTCTTGGTCATTCTCTTAAAGAGATTTTGGTGAAACTTTTGCTGTTGGCTTGGACATCTTGGAGTCTGGCACCAAGATTTGATTTCCAAACTACTTCCTTTTCCTCCAACAGCTTTTATCCTTCTCTCTGTAACTTAATCTCAAGTTTCCTTTGTGATTGTTCTCTTGGTGCTGTGGTAGACGGTCACTGTTCTTCTAAAGCTATTAACAGTAGTGTTCCTCAAGGTTCTGTCCTGTCACCCGCTCTTCCTATTATTCATCAATGATCTTCTAAGCCAAACTTCATGCCCAATCCACTCCTACGCTAATGATACCACCCTGCACTTTTCCATGTATTTTCATAGAAGTCCAACCTTTCAGGAAGTAAACAGTTCATGCAGGGAAGCCACAGAACGCCTGATTTCTGATCTCTCACAGATTTCTGATTGCAGAGCAAATTTGGTACTGTCCAATGCCTCAAAAACTCAATTATTCCATCTATCAACTCGACACAACCATCCAGATAACTATCCCCTCTTTCTCAATGACACTGAACTGTTCCCCTCTTCTACACTGAACATCCTCGGTCTGTCCTTTTCTTATAATATAAACTGGAGACTTTACATATCATTTCTAGCTAAAACAGCTTCTATGAAATTAGTCGTTCTGAGACGTCTCCGCCATGGAGCATGGAGTATGCTTCACATGTCGGTTGGGAGGGGGGAGGAAAGAGTTCCATTCATTCTGCTCTTTTAGACAGGGTGGTATCAAAAGCTTTTCGTCTCAACTTCTCTCCTCTAACTGACTGTCTTCAGCCTCTTTCTCATCGCCGTAGTGTTGCATCTCTCGCTATCTTCTACCGCTATTTTCATGCTAACATCTCTTCTGATCTTGCTAAATGCATGCCTCTCCTCCCACTGCCTCGCTGCATAAGACTTTCTTCTTTCTCTCACCCATATTCTGTTCACCTCTCTAATGCAAGAATTAACCACTATTCTTCATCATTCATCCCTTTCTCTGGTAAACTATGGAACTTCCTCCCTGCTTCTGTATTTCCATCTTGCTATGACTTGAATTCCTTCAAGAGGGAGGTTTCAAGGCACTTATCCTCCAATTTTGACCACCGCTTCGGACCCTATTCGGGGACCGGCATCTCAGTGGGCTTTTTTTTTTTTAATTAGATTTTTGTTGTCTTTGGCCGGTGTCCCTCCTACATGAAAAAAAAAAAAGTTGTCTCAGAGGTGTAGCTAGCTCGTTTTCAAATTTAGTAATGAAATGGAAAGGTTTATCTATAAATAATTTAAATCTGGAAGAGTCACTTAAAATGTGCTCGACTTTCATATGATAATTTTTTTTTTTTTCATTCATAATAACTGTGCCACGGCTCTTGTCTGTTTAGTGATAATGATGGAATCATCGAATTTTAATTTAATGACAAAATCATAAAGTGTTTATAGTAATCCTCCTACGGTTTCTATCCTTCTCTCTGTAACTCCATCTCAAGTTTCCTTTCTGACCGTTCTATTGCTGCTGTGGTAGACGGTCACTGTTCTTCTCCTAAATCTATTAAAAGTGGTGTTCCTCAGGGTTCTGTCCTGTCACCTACTCTCTTCTTATTATTCATTAATGATCTTCTAAACCAAACTCCTATCCACTCCTACGCTTATGATACCACCCTGCACTTTTCCACGTCTTTTTATAGACGTCCAACCCTTCAGGAGGTAAACATATAACGCAGGGAAGCCACAGAACGCTTGACTTCTGATCTTTCTAAAATTTCTGATTGGGGCAGAGCAAACTTGGTATTGTTTAATGCCTCAAAAACTCAATTCCTGCATCTGTCAACTCGACACAACCTTCCAGACAACTATCCCCTCTTCTTCAATGACACTCAACTGTCCCCCTCTTCTACACTGAATATCCTCGGTCTGTCCTTTACTTATAATCTGAATTGGAAACTTCACATCTCATCTCTAGCGAAAACAGCTTCTATGAAGTTAGGTGTTCTGAGACGTCTCCGCCAGTTTTTCTCACCCCCTAGCTGCTAACTCTGTACAAGGGCCCTTATCCGTCCATGTACGGAGTATGCTTCACATGTCTGGGGGGGTTCCACTCATACTGCTCTTCTAGACAGGCTAGAATCAAAAGTTTTTCGTCTCATCAACTCCTCTCCTCTAATTGACTGTCTTCAGCCTCTCTCTCACCGCCGCAATGTTGCATATCTAGCTGTCTTCTATGGCTATTTTCATGCCAACTGCTCTTCTGATCGTGCTAACTGCATGCCTCCCCTCCTTCTGCGGCCTCGCTGCACAAGACTTTCTTCTTTCTCTCACCCCTATTCTGTCCACCTCTCTAACCAGTATTCTCAATCATTCATCCCTTTCTCTGGTAAACTCTGGAGCTCCCTGCCTGCTTCTGTATTTCCACCTTCCTATGACTTGAATTCCTCCAAGAGGGATGTTTCAAGACACTTATTCATCAATTTTTGACCACTGCTTTGACCCTTTTATGGGACTGGCATTTCAGTGGGCATTTTTTTTATTAGATTTTTGTTGCCCTTGGCCAGTGTCCTTCCTACATATAAAAAAAAAAATAAATAAATCATTAAAGAACGTTTAACTGTATTGAAATCTTGCAATGAGGAGTGAGCATTTGAAGAGATGTCCTGAATTAGAATTCCCCATTCCTTGGGCTTATATAACAGGTAATACGAAAACCCTAGCAAACGTACATCAAGTTCTGAGTTGTTAAGCGTTCTGTTTGAAATATTGATAACTGTTTTGTTCTTGTTGACAGCATTATTGATAAGGATGCCTAAAGTTTCTAGTTTTTTTTTTATTTGTTTATTACTATGGGTGATTTTATTGTGTTCTAATATGAAGTCATTACTATGTTTTAATCCAGTATAAAGGCAATTAAAATCTAAATATGAAGTTAAATTGAAGTTAAGGTAAGGTTGATCAAAGTCTGTAACTTATTTAAGATGATTTTTGTTGTTTATTTCTAAGTTAAGTAGTTTAAACTGATAAGACTGATAGGTTTTAGAGTTTCTAATGTTGGGGTTGTGTAATTTAAAGTAAAGGGAATTTAGGTATAGTGTTACGTTTACTTAGGAATTATATGTCTAATGTTTTTTTGTGAACCTTGTAATGTACTTTTTTCTAACTTCCTATAAATCCTTATTTAGGTTTTGCCATACCTTATATTCAGAACATCACTAAAAGATAAGTGTTTAGGGAACCTAACTATAATAAAGAATAAAAATACAAAAGTGCTCACAGATAACCATTACATGATGTGGCCATGACGTGAAATCATCACTGTATAACGAGCCATGCATGCGTTACATCCTATGATGTATAACCGTTTGAAGAGTGATCCAACCCCATTACTTGAAGTATTTCCTTGGTGGTGTTGAGACGTTGTTCCCTGGGCCAGGTTATGTTGATAGTAGAACAGGTTCCGAGTTATAGATAAGGTAAGCAGGGACACACCAGACCTCCTTCTTCATTTATTGCAACGTTTCATCTTCACAGAAGGCATCATCATGCAAAAAAAAAAAAAAAATAAATAAATAAATAAATAATAATAATAATAATAATAATAATAATAATAATAATAATAATAAATAAATAAACAAATAAGTATTAAGACAGAAATCATCATCAAATCTTCATCACAATTATATCTCTTATAAAACTCTGCTCGGAGTGTTGGGGTTCCTGGTTCGTAACTAAACTAATTCTCATACCGCCAGTCTTTGCCAGTCCTCACCATACCACACGCAACAGTACACAAAGTTGCATAACTTTATTTAGCTTGATTTCTTTTATTATTTATTCATTTATTTATTTATCTATTGTCATATATAAGTTACTGCTGATAGTTATTTTGTCTTTTTTTTTTGTTAATGCTTGATTGCATGCCCCTCTTTTTTTCCCTCGTGATATTTTATGATTTTTGTCTTTGTACTTATTTTCATAATGTTTTTTAGCCTAATGATGCCTTCTAATAATAATAATAATAATAATAAACGGTTTATTCTTTAGGCAGTCAACAAACTGAAAATGTACATTGGGGGTGGGGAAATACTTGACACTAATCCTAAAGGTAAGTCAAATCTAGAAGGGACTATTGATTGATGGCTCGCACCATGGTGGGAATCGCACTGAGTCTGTACCGGTCCGTACGTGGCGCCTTTAGGGGCGTTATCTTATTGTGGTGTCTGGTAGCACGGGTAGGGCGAGGCGCGTCAGGCGGCAGCATGTTTCTGAGACGTGGATGATTCAGAAGTCCCCTTCCAAACTTAACTCATCTGTCGGCGTCCCCAGCGACCTGAGTCTGAGCAGCATGTACAGCCTGTAGGTAGCTGATCTTATGGTGCTGGCGACATGCTGCCTCCAGGTCAGTTGGTCGTCCACCGTGACTCCGAGGAGCTTGGCACATCGGACCACCTGGAGGGGATGAGGGCCCACTGAGAGCTGGGGAGGGGGCACTGGTACAGAGGAGGTACATAAATGCATCACCACAGTTTTGTTGTGGTTGATGGTCATCCTGCTCTCCTCCGTCCACGTCTGCAGCCGCTCCAGGATCGCTTGCAGTGGCGAGTAGTCCGGGTTCTTGGTGGAAACTGGGACGCCCACGGTGCAGTCGTCCACATACTTCCAGCGATGGGGGGTGTCAGTGAGGGCGTCGTTAATGAGGAGGAGGAAGCATAGAGGACCCATCTTGGTCCCCGGGGGGACCCCACAAGTCAGCTGTTGGAAAGTAGAGACAGAGCCCTGATAGCGAACGGCCTGACGCCTCCCTGTGAGGAAGTCGGCTAGCCACGCTATCAGGTTAGGAGGGAGACCCAGACTCACTGCCTTGCTGATGACAACAGTGTGATCAACAAGATCAAAAGCCTTTTTGAAGTCCACAAAGCAACAGCTAGAGAGGTGTTTCGCTTGTCCAGGTGGCTGTGGATGAATTCAAGGAAGCTGGTCAGGTAATGGGAGGTGGAGGTGGCTTTAATATTTCCAAACTGTCTGATATCCACGGTATTACAGATTTTGGTGTAGGCCCAGTCATATACAAAATCTTCACAAATAAGGCTAGGGATGGGGGTGATAGAGACTGGCCTGAGGTCATTGAGTGACTGTGGACTGGAGGTTTAGGGATGGGGGTGACGTAAGATGTCTTCCAGTCCTCGGGGCAAGAGTGTTGGGAGAGTGAAGCGTTTATTATTGAGCATAGCGGTGTTGCTAGCTCTACAGCAAATTCCTTATAAAATTTTATAGGAAGGTCAGTGGGTGTGGTGGATCTTGGTTTGAATTTGAGTATTCTCTTAAAAACATCCACCGCCTGGACACTGGGGGGATGAGAGTGGGCCGGAAGATAGGCAGGAAGCAGAGTGGTGTGGAGGGGAGGAAAGGTTTGGCAGATAGCAACAAAGTGATCGTTCATCTCCTGAGCCGCGAGAGTAGCAGGAAGGTGTGAGGTGCAAGGAAGAGACGAAGTGTGCTTTTGTAGGCCACACAAAGCTTTGATCTTAGCGTACCATTGTCTGTTGTTGGTCAGCTTGAGGTGGTGTATCTTGTCTGGGTAATAGTTTGCCTTTGCAGCCTTAATCTCCCTGATTACTCTTTTTCTTAGTTTCCTGTAAAGGACCGGGCAGGAGTGGAACGCCCAGGTCCGCTGACGCATGAGTCTTTTAATGCGGGGTGTTATCCAGGGAGCATCAGACGGGTGCGTTGTGACGCTCTTGGTTGGGAAGTAGCGGTGGAAGGCTTCTGTGGTGGTGGCGACGTAATTCTGCCATTTTAAGTGGACGTCCTCCACATCCAGCACCTCGGTCCACGGGTGTTGTGTCACCCACTGCCCAAACTCCCTCATGGCTGAGTCAGGCATGGGGCGGCGGGTCCTGGTGACAGCTGACCGGGGGTCGAGGTGGTGGGTGTGGGTGTCCACAGTATGGAGAGGTGGGTGCTCCGTCCCATGGGAGGCAGCGGTTTGGGGGGCGAGTACTGCTGGCCCAGGTCTGTCAGTATAAGGTTGAGGATGGCTTGCTGGTGGGTGGGGAAGTCCACGACCTGGGTGAGGTGTAGCTGGTGTAGGATATCGTTGATATCTAATCTGTTAAAGTCCCCACAGATGACCAGTTTGGTGGCAGGATACTTCACCCTCAGGGCATCAGCAGTGTCGATGATGTGAGCGGTGAGTAACTGTGCTGTGGTGGCTCGTGGGGGGTGGTACACGACGCACACGATGATGGAGGCCGTGTTGCTGGGATGGCAGGGGGGCGTGACTCTCACCCACAGGGCCTCTACACCGGCCGGAATATCGACAGGGAGGTGTGAGGGGCTGAGGGTAGAGCGGCAGAAAACGGCCACTTCCCCCCTCCCCTGCGTCCTGACCTGAGGTGATGGTAGAGCTGGTAGTCCTGCATTGAGCACACCTCAGGAACAATCTGCCACGCCTCAGTAACCGCCACAATGTCTGCACAAGTAGAACTCACCGTCACGATTAATTCGTCCATTTTGTTGGCTAAAGATGTTGCATTGAATAAGAGGAGGGAGGGTAAACTGTACCAAATCCAAGGTACTTCAATGTGCCTGTATTCCTTCCTCCCTACCCTGCGGTCAACTCTAGCACTTGAGGTCACAACCTTGATAGGACGCACTTGTTTCCCTCCCCTCGACCCGCGGTTCCGAAATAGTTTCAGGGTCTTAAGGCACTTTATCACGTTGGGCGGCGGGTAACCTGATCCTCGCCTGCGACGTAGGAGGTAGTTGCGTTCGTACGTTTGCACTGGAGCACACATTGTTCTTTATGTGTCACCACTCACTCGCTAAATGTGTTCGCAAGTACAGGAATTTCACCAGGGCGAGCCTAAAACTAAAAGCTAAGACTTAAAAACAGAAAAAAAAAAAAAACTAAGGTCGCTATCACTAGGGGCAGGGGAAGGCCAACAAGCTGGCCGAGGCTGCCCGAGAGCGCCAAAGGTCACACGTCCTGCCCGTGTGAGGTCAGAACAGTGTGTGAAGGCGAAGAAGGAAGACTGGTGTGTATCCCTGCTTACCATATATATATATATATATATATATATATATATATATATATATATATATATATATATATATATATATATATATATATATATATATATATATATATATATATATATATATATATATATATATGGAGGCATGCTTGAAAATGGTCTCTGATTATTTGTTGCCGTTTGTGTGTTCCCTGTTAATTTTCTTGGACTTGCACCTTGCATACCCATTCTGTTAGGAGCGTCGTTTTGGTTGACGTCTTCCCTTCCATCATGCGATAAAAACAATCTACTTTTGAATGTAATGTGTATCACCGCACATACAATAATAATAGCATATGTGGTATCTAAATCAGCCCTCATTTTCATGCCCAGATACCCAGATCTTTTTAAGACACCAAATGCCCTTTATATGACGTTTCTGCTCTGACAATGACTAATGGCAATGGTTATCTTCCAACTTCTCGTTGTCCTCCCGAAAATCCCATTCATTCTATGAGCACAGGTAGTCGGCCATAATCACAAATACCTGTAATTCCAATTACAACGTTCATCTGATATCGATGATAGCTTCAAAATTATACCATACTTGACACATATCAATATTTGATATGATGTGCAGTCCCACCTTCGTATATTAATATAATGATGAGTGAGCCTCGAATTCTGGTCTTAAAGCATGTACACAATCATGTATAACTTTCCTATCCGCATATTTAGTGAAACCTTTACGTGAGAAGGGTAGAAATTGAGAAAGAGGCCAAGTTCACATGAAGGGGGTAGGTTAAGTGATGCTTGGATGAAGTTGTGTAAGGTTAACAATGTTATGCTTGATACATTTAATGAATTACAAATAAATATTATTAATGCCATAAATTATCAAGATCACACAAAGTGGATAGGGTAAGTTATGTTTTTGTTTATGTTAAAGTTTTCATAATTATATTAATCAAGAGAAACTAGATAATAATGATGTTATTTATTATTTATGTATTTATTTATTTATTTATTTATTTATTTATTTATTTATTTTATAGGAATCAGTCTCCCAAATAATTTCAGTAAATTTCCAGTTCCCATACAAACTCCATATGACCGCCGAATTTAGATTTTTTTTTTTCTGGTAAGTTTTGATGCATTTTTCACTATGTAACACGATTTTTGTCTTTGACAAGCATGAGTTATTTTTCACCTCTTTTCATTGCAAAACAATAGAAATTGTTCATTATTTTTGTAAAACTTTCCTTTTGTGGCATTAGAATTATTCTTTTGTCCCAGAATAGCTAAATTTCACCATTTTCACCATAAAAAAAAAAAAATCAGATGACACAAATATTCATTTTAAAACTTCTAAAACAAATTTCTAGGATTAAAAATGAACAGGTTATCTTGATTTGCGTGAGTACAACAAGTCACTTTCACGTTTGAGCCCCCAAATATAGTCTCCCATCAAGTTTTCATTGAAGGATTCCAGATATCCCAGTTCAAAGTTCATTATATCTTGGTGAAAGCGCTTCCCTTGTCCCCCAGAATATACTCCCATATTCTTGGAGTTGTCGAGGTGAGCATCTAGGATGTGGACCTTTAAGGACATTCTGCAGCCCACCTCACCATAGCTTTTCACTAAAGCTTCAGCCAGTTCCAGATAGTTATCAGCCTTGTCGTTGCCAAGAAAGCCCTGTACTACACCAATGAAACACTCCCAAGCTTTTTTTTTCTCCTTTTCTGTGAAAATTCTGAGCACTCCATAATTTTCCTTACTTGTGGTCCAATGAAGATATCAGCTTTCACCTTTGCCTCTGAAAGCTTTGGAAAGAAGTCTTGAAAATATATGAAGAGAGCAGACTCCTTGTCAAGAGCTGTAATAAACTGTTTCATGAGACCCAGTTTGATGTGTAGTGGAGGAAACAAAAACCTTTTGAGGATTCACCAATGGCTCATGTTTGATATTGTGTGCTCCCACTGTAGTGTCAGTCCTTGGAGGCCAGTGCTTTCTCTGCTAATGTGCTGCTTTGCCTCTACTGTCCCAAAGGCAAAGGAAACCGGGATTCTTGGTAAAACTTACTTCCAGTCCCATCAAGAAAGCAACCATATTGAAGTCTCCAATAACTTCTCAGCTATACTTGTTGTAGTTCAAAGTTTCCACAGCTGTAGTCGTTCTTAAGATCCACAGAATGAGCAAGAGACAAAAAAAGATACTTGTTTCCATTGTGCAGAAGTACAGCTTTCAGGCTTTTGGAGGAGCTGTCAATGAAGAGTCCCCATTCATCTGCATTGCAAGCAATTTCAATAACATCAAGCAAACTTGATACATCATTGCAGTAGCATAGCCTGTCCTCCTTTGCAAAGAAGCTGGAGAAATGTTTGTGACGTTTTCTTTGGCTGGTCACTTGCACACTGAAATCAAGAGCTCACCATTTGACTTTGTGAAGCCAAGATCTCTGATGAGATCATTGAGGTCTCTTTGGTTTGGGTAGTAAGGATTCCCCTCAACTACAACTTGTATCTGTGATGTCATAGTCTTCTTCTCTGTTTAGCTAATTTTCTGACTTGCTGCTTTCTTCTGATAATTGACTTATTTCTGGAGGAGCTGGTAAAGGAAGATCAGCACTATGTGATACTGGTGCAATGAAAGATGGAACGTCTGGATAGAAAACAGCACGTGCATTTTTCCCAGATCGGCGTTTGGAAGGTTCCACCATACATAAAAAAAAAAAAAAAAAGTAATTTGAGTTATCAGTAGGTTCACGCCATATTCTAGGACTAGCAATTTTCATGGCTTTCTTTTCCCCTTTTATAGAGGGGTATAGAGGTATACCTCTAGGGTATAGAGGTATACCTCTATACCCTCTGTAAAACAATAACTGAGTTTCTGTTAAACTTTTTTTATTTTTTTATTTTCAATTGGATTTTACTCTTGAAAAGCTAACAGTTATTTTGCCTTCTAGTGTTCTCTTACAATGCTCACAAGCAAAATGAGATCCCCAGGTCTTGTCTTGGTCCCCAACTGTCACAGCAAAATATGCTTGGTAAGCTTCACATATTTCTTCCAGATGCTGTCACAGAGAACTTCTTTGCTCTTTCTTGTTTTAATGAATTGACTACATATGTAGCAGAATGCATCTGGAGAATGATTGCAGCCTCTTGATGCCATTTCACCTCTTGAAATGTGTCTTCTAAGGCAGCCAAAGCAGAACTGATTGGTTTTATATTGCCAAGTAGTACTCTAGAATAGTGTTAGTCTTTCTAGAATGTGTTTTCAATCTTTCTAGAATATTCTTGAACCTACTTTAGAATATTCTGAATCATTCTAGAAAATACTTGTAGATTCTAGAAAATTTTTGATGCTCCTTCATATTTCTACTGTATTCTATAAGTTCTGGACTATTCTGGAAATGTTTACATTGAATAGAATGTTATAAAATGTTCTAAAAACTTCTACATGTGTCTGGCATGTACCGCGGGTCGACAAGACGCTTAAAATAATCTCTTGTGAGTGAATCTCTCAGATTATGGAAGGAATCGTTTAACAATCGGGTTCTAAGTGTCTTGCTACCTCTGTCAACATATTCGTCATTAATTTCTGCAACATTCTGGAAGATATGAGAAGATTTCTGATATATAAGCAAATTCTCCTAATTATAATAAATTTATTTCTAGATATGGTCAGTTAAAGAATGATCTTATTAAAATGAAAAAAAAAATCTTTAGAATACTTTATATTCTTTCTTTCATTGTTTTAACTTATTTGCAACATTTAAAAAACAATTAGATAAGCAACTGAAATTTTCATGTCATGCTGACATGAAAACCAATAATAACCCATACTATAATGAAATAAAGCAAAAATGTACATTCATTGTTCTAATCACAAAAGCAAAGTTTTATTATCAAAATGACTTTTTTTTTTTTCTATTTTGTTTAGATGAAAAGAACTGGAAAATTATGGTTTGGGGCCAACGACAAGACAAGTGATTTTTTTTTTCTACATAGTGTAATCTAATATTACTTTATGTCGCAAATCAATCTGTTTTAATTTGTATCTTCACCATAAGGAACAGTAAAATTTACAAAATGTTATTGCAAACTAGGCAAAACGCGTCAAAATTTACGACGATTCATACATTCCTAACTTAACCTAACAAAACCATACCATAGGTTAGGTCATACCTAACCTCATCTAACCAACCTTAACTTAACCTAACCTACCTAACCTAACCAAACCTAACCTAAGCCAATTTAATTTAATATAACCTTACGAGAAAGAAAATCAATAAATAGTTAAAAATCGCTGACAGCTTTACCATTGATTTGTGACACACACACACAGGAGGAGGCAGTAGACACCTGCCGAAACGATAATTACTCCCAGTGAGGTCTAAAGCACTGTTCAGGGAGTGCTGTGAACTTATCATTAAACCCAGCTGTGACCTCACTGGACGTTTCCCTTTGTGTCTTACAACACAAGGGGGTAGTCACAGCCTGCCCTCTAAAGACAACTCTCTTCCTCCTCACAAAACTACAAGCACCTAATAACACACACATCCTTCACTCAAAAATTTTAAAATCATCATGGCGACTCCTACACCAGCCTCGGAGTCCCCATCTGGGGAGGGGACCATAAATGTCCACAGATCGGACTGCCTTTCTGTTGACGACCCTAAGTGTCTTGACACCCCCCTCAACTTTTTCTTCATTAACTTTTGCAACATTCGCAGTCTAAGATCTAATTTTCAATCTGTAGAACACCACCTCTCCTCTTCTAAACTTCATCTTCTTTTCCTCACTGAAACTCACATGTCTAAGGCAACTGACAGTAGCCCCTTTTCTGTTCCCTCCTACTTTCTCTATCCCCATTTTCGATCCAAAGCTGGATGCTGCGTTTATGTGCGCAATGACTTAACCTGCTCTCATGCCCACGCTCTTGAATCTTCCGAGTTTTCCACCATCTGGCTACGACTACAGAGTCACTCTCATACTAAATTTATCTGTGCTGTATATCTCTCTCCTAACTCCTCTGACTATAAGAAATTCTTTGACTACTTAACTTCCAAAGTGGAGCACATTCTCACCCTCTTCCCTTTTGCAGAGATCTCCATTCTTGGAGACTTCAATGTTCACCACCAGCTTTGGCTTTCCTCTCCCTTCACTGACCATCCTGGTGAACTAGCCTACAACTTTGCTATCCTCGATGACCTAGAACAATTGGTGCAACACCCTATTCGTATTCCTGACCGTCTTGGAGATACGCCCAACATTCTTGACCTTTTCCTGATCTCTAATCCTTCTGCTTATGCTATCACCCTTTCTTCTCCATTGGGCTCCTCCGATCACAATCTCATATCTTTATCTTGTCCTATCACTCCAATCCCTCCTCAGGATCCCCGTAAGCGAAGGTGCCTCTGGCGTTTTGCCTCTGCTAGTTGGGGGGACCTGAGGAGGTATTTTGCTGATTTTCCTTGGAATGACTACTGCTTCCGTGTCAGTGACCCGTCTTTGTGTGCTGAGCGCATAACAGAGGTGGTAGTGTCTGGCATGGAGGCATACATTCCTCACTCTTTTTCTCGTCCTAAACCTTCTAAACCTTGGTTTAACACAGATTGTTCTCATGCTATACATGATAGAGAGGTGGCCCACAAAAGATACTTAAGCCTTCCATCACCAGAATCTCATGCACTTTATATTTCTGCCCGGAACCATGCCAAGTCTGTTGTCCAACTAGCCAAAAACTCCTTCATTAACAGAAAATGTCAAAACCTTTCAAGATCTAACTCCCCTCGTGATTTCTGGCATCTAGCCAAAAATATCCCCAATAACTTTGCTTCTTCTTCTTTCCCTCCTCTACTTCAACCAGATGACACCACTGCTATTACATCTATTTCTAAAGCTGAACTTTTTGCTCAAACCTTTGCTAAAAACTCTACCTTGGACGATTCTGGGCTTGTTCCTCCCTCTCCTCCACCCACTGACTACTTCATGCCACCTATTAAAATTCTTCGCAATGATGTTTTCCATGCCCTCGCTGGCCTAAACCCTCGGAAGGCTTATGGGCCTGATGGGTCCCTTCTATTGTTCTCCGAAACTGTGCCTCCGTGCTTGCACCTTGCCTAGTCAAACTCTTTCAGCTCTGTCTGTCAACATCTACCTTTTCTTCTTCCTGGAAGTTTGCCTACCTATTCAACCTGTTCCTAAAAAAGGGTGACCGTTCTAATCCTTCAAACTACTGTCCTATTGCTTTAATTTCCTGCCTATCTAAAGTGTTTGAATCTATCCTCAACAGGAAGATTCTTAAAAATCTATCACTTCACAACCTTCTATCTGATCGCCAGTATGGGTTCCGTCAAGGTCGCTCTACTGGTGATCTTCTGGCTTTCCTTACTGAGTCTTGGTCATCCTCTTTTAGAGATTTTGGTGAAACTTTTGCTGTTGCCTTGGACATATCAAAAGCTTTTGATAGAGTCTGGCACAAAGCTTTGATTTCCAAACTACCCTCCTACGGTTTCTATCCTTTTCTCTGTAACTTCATCTCAAGTTTCCTTTCTGACCGTTCTATTGCTGCTGTGGTAGACGGTCACTGTTCTCCTAAATCTATTAACAGTGGTGTTCCTCAGGGTTCTGTCCTGTCACCCACTCTCTTCTTATTATTCATTAATGATCTTCTAAACCAAACTTCTTGTCCTATCCATTCCTACGCTGATGATACCACCCTGCACTTTTCCACATCTTTTCATAGACGTCCAACCCTTCAGGAGGTAAACATATCACGCAGGGAAGCCACAGAACGCCTGACTTCTGATCTTTTTAAAATTTCTGATTGGGGCAGAGCAAACTTGGTATTGTTCAATGCCTCAAAAACTCAATTCCTTCATCTATCAGTTCGATACAACCTTCCAGACAACTATCCCCTCTTCTTGAATGACACTCAACTGTCCCCCTCTTCTACAATGAACATCCTCGGTCTGTCCTTTACTTGTAATCTGAACTGGAAACTTCACATCTCATCTCTAGCTAAAACAGCTTCTATGAAGTTAGGTGTTCTGAGACGTCTCCGCCAGTTTTTCTCACCCCCCCGGCTGTTAACTCTGTACAAGGGCCTTATCCGTCCATGTATGGAGTATGCTTCACATGTCTGGGGGGGTTCCACTCATACTGCTCTTCTAGACCGGGTGGAATCAAAAGCTTTTCGACTCATCAACTCCTCTCCTCTAACTGACTGTCTTCAGCCTCTCTCTCACCGCCGCAATGTTGCATATCTAGCTGTCTTCTACCGTTATTTTCATGCTAAATGCTCTTCTGATCTTGCTAACTGCATGCCTCCCCTCCTTCTGCGGCCTCGCTGCACAAGACTTTCTTCTTTCTCTCACCCCTATTCTGTCCACCTCTCTAACGCAAGAGTTAACCAGTATTCTCAATCATTCATCCCTTTCTCTGGTAAACTCTGGAACTCCCTGCCTGCTTCTGTATTTCCACCTTCCTGTGACTTATAATTCCTTCAAGAGGGAGGTTTCAAGACACTTATCCACCAATTTTTGACCATTGCTTTGACCCTTTTATGGGACTGGCATTTCAGTGGGCAATTTTTTATTAGATTTTTGTTGCCCTTGGCCAGTGGCCTTCCTACATAAAAAAAACAAAAAAAACACACACACACACAGACACACACACACACACACACACATATATATATATATATATATATATATATATATATATATATATATATATATATATATATATATATATATATATATATATATATATTAGAGGTTGAAAGTACTTACCTCGAGGAGTTCTAACTAATGAGATACATCACGAAAGTAGTAGTGAATTTGTAGTGAAACTGGAATACTGCCCAAATTTCACCTTATATCTTCCCCCACTAAGCACAAGTTTGTCTTTCTACAGCTTGTAAGTACCAATAAAATAAGAATATGGTATGCTCTTGGCAATAAATTGGTGTAAATAAGGATGGCAAGACATTCCTAACATAGGTACGTTGCCACGGTACCTAAAGAATAGGAATGTAGACTGTTATTTACATTACGCAAAAAGGTTATCTTTACTGTGAAAGTACAAGCAAACTAAAAGTAAATTAACTAATTAAAGCAAATACTAAGAAAATGTGCTCATCTAATCAACTAATTAGATTAAATTGTCGTGATAAGCGAATGTACCGTCATGTACTTTGCCACAATCTAGTTTAATGAAAGTGGCCTTCAAAGCAGTATATATATATATATATATATATATATATATATATATATATATATATATATATATATATATATATATATATATATATATATATATATATATATATATATATATATATATATATATATATATATATATATATATATATATATATATATATATATAGCACACAAGTTGATTCCGTCATTAAACTGATGAAAAAGTAACAATAAACTAGAAAAAAAAATAGGCTTACCTAATCTAAAAATGAGAAGTGAAAAGTGTAATTTGCTCTTTCCCGGTAAACCGTGGGCTGTATGAAGTTGGCTTAGCGCACAGGATTCCCTTCAAGCATACGAACCTTACCACGAGAGGATCGCACGAAGGGGAAAGGCAGTAACGGTTCAACGGTACCGCGGGTCGACGAGACGGTAAAAATAATCTCTTGTGAGTGTATCTCTCAGAGTATGGAAGGAATCGTTTAACAATCGGGTTCTAAGTGTCTTGCTACCCCAGTCAACATTTTCGTCATTAATTTCTGCAACATTGGCGACCTTAGGTTTATTTTTCAATGTGTAGGACCATGGTCTACTGAGCGACGTCCGTGGCGATTCATGTGACTGTGACTTCGAATTTTTTGTTATTGGAACTTGT
>NC_087159.1:19100000-19152500 GCF_035594125.1 Scylla paramamosain | reverse complement strand
CTTCACGCAGGGAAGCCACAGAACGCTTGACTTCTGATCTTTCTAAAATTTCTGATTGGGGCAGAGGAAATTTGGTATTGTTCAGTGCCTCAAAAACTCAATTGCTCAATCTGTCAACTCGACACAACCTTCCAGACAACTATCCCCTCTTCTTGAATGACACTCAACTGTCCCCCCCTTCTACACTGAACATCCTTGGTCTGTCCTTTACTTATAATCTGAAATGGAAACTTCACATCTCATCTCTAGCTAAAACAGCTTCTATGAAGTTAGGCATTCTAAGACGTCTCCGCCAGTTTTTCTCATCCCCCCCCAGCTACTAACTCTGTACAAGGGCCTTATCCGTCCATGTATGGAATATGCTTCACATGTCTGGGGGGGTTCCACTCATACTACTCTTCTTGACAGTGTGGAATCACAAGCTTTTCGTTTTATAAACTCCTCTCCTCTAACTGACGGTCTTCAGCCTCTCTCTCACCCCAGCAATGTTGCGTCTCTAGCTGTCTTCTACCATTATTTTCATGCTAACTGCTCTTCTGATCTTGCTAACTGCATGCCTCCCCTCCTCCCGCGGCCTCGCTGCACAAGACTTTCTTCTTTCTCTCACCCTTATTCTGTCCACCTCTCTAACGCAAGAGTTAACCAGTGCTCTCAATCATTCATCCCTTTCTCTGGTAAACTCTGGAACTCCCTGCCTGCTTTTGTATTTCCACTTCCCTATGACTTGAATTCCTTGAAGAGGGAGGTATCAAGACACTTATTCATCAATTTTTGACCACTGCTTTGACCCTTTTATGGGACTGGCATTTCAGTGGGCATTTTTTTTTTATTAGATTTTTGTTGCCCTTGGCCAGTGTCCTTCCTAGATAAAAAAAAAAAAAAAAAAATATATATATATATATATATATATATATATATATATATATATATATATATATATATATATATATATATATATATATATATATATATATATATATATATATTATCAAACTTTCAATGAGTTTTCCACATCATATTTTGAGTTTCTAAGATAAATTCAAATCCACTCTCTCTGGCATTGAAGAAGCGATAATACATTGTCTTCTTTATATTGCGGACATACTGATCAGTTTCAAGTTAAAATTATTGTAAGCACCTGACTTTTGTTTAGTCATGTTAGCCCTATGAATGTCAGTATATATTTCAGGAAGCCCCTTTATTTATTTATTTTTTAGTTTATTTGTTTATTTATTTTATTGATTTATTTTGTTTTGTTATGTTATGTTCTATTATGTTTATTTAATTTAATTTTATTTACTTTTTATTTTATATATATATATATATATATATATATATATATATATATATATATATATATATATATATATATATATATATATATATATATATATATATATATATTATGTAGGAAGGACACTGGCCAAGGGCAACAAAAATCTAATAAAAAAAAATGCCCAATGAAATGCCAGTCCCAGAAAAGGGTCAAAGCAGTGGTCAAAAATTGATGGATAAGTGGCTTGAAACCTCCCTCTTGAAGGAATTCAAGTCATAGGAAGGTGGAAATACAAAAGCAGGCAGGGAGTTCCAGAGTTTACCAGAGAAAGGGATCAATGATTGAGAATACTGGTTAACTCTTGCGTTAGAGAGGTGAACAGAATAGGGGTGAGAGAAAGAAGAAAGTCTTGTGCAGCGAGGCCGCACAGCGAGGCATGCAGTTAGCAAGATCAGAAGAGCAGTTAGCATGAAAATAGCGGTTGAAGACAGCTAGATATGCAACATTGCGGCGGTGAGAGAGAGGCTGAAAACAGTCAGTTAGAGGAGAGGAGTTGATGAGAGGAGGAGGAGGATATATATATATATATATATATATATATATATATATATATATATATATATATATATATATATATATATATATATATATATATATATATATATATATTTTTTTTTTTTATTATGCCTTTCGATGGTCAAACGTTACATTTTATTATTGTCTGCCTTCTGAGTAGTGTTTTATACTAATATTCAACTTCATAAAAATTAAGATATTATAATTGCTATATTTATTTATTTATATTTATCTATTATACTTATAAGTAAGTACTTCAAGGGAAATGCTTAAATAACCAACCATAAATGTTTCAATAACAAAAGTTAAAAACATAATTTTGTGTATTCAAATGCTTATATATATATATATATATATATATATATATATATATATATATATATATATATATATATATATATATATATATATATATATATATATATATATATATATATATATATATATATAAATTAATACAATCAAAACCCAACACTAATTACAGAAAAGACACCTCACACAACCAAAACAACAGTTTTTTTATGAAACCAATTACAGAATCATCTAAAAAACAAAAGCTACACAAATAATATTTTTTCCCAACTAAAAGCTCTCTACATATCGCTTCACGCAACCACTTACAGAAACAATATTTCACAAAACAAGAAACTCATACAACCAAACACATACACAACACTTTCAGATCTAAGCCCTAACACAAACAACTATTCCGCAACCAAATATTTCCTTGCATAGACAACGCTTCTCACAACTAAATACTTACATAGGAACAGTATCAAATCCAAACCCTTTACACAGACAACACTACTCAGAACGGAACATTCACTTAAGTTACATAGACAACGCTTGATTCAACCAAGCACCTATTCCGGCAACGCAACTGCTCACTTACAGAGATAACATGACACAGCCAAGCACCCAGGTATTTTTTTTGTTTTTGACACAATCAAAGACTTACTCCATACACAGACATCACTCAATACACAGACATCCTTCACACAACCAAACACTCCCTAAAGTTTCATAGGCAACATTTCACACAAACAAACACTTATATAGAAAATTCTTCAATCACTTCCAAAGACTTCTTCACACAAACACTTACACACAAACAATTACATAGACAATTCTTCACCTAAAACAAATACTTACAAAGACGATTCTTCACCGAACCCAAAGTTATCAGACTCATGATCTTGAGTTGCCCGTCAGGTGACATGTGATTTTTCGACTTGATGCTTAAATTGTTACTACTGAAGAAACATCTAAACTGGGTGGCTGGGGCTGCACTCATACACATATTGACAGAATATCATCACACACTCTTCATCTCATTCTTCTGATTGAATCCTCAAAATCTCTTTGTTGCAGTGTTGCACTCGATATAATATCTTCTATCACGGCACCATCGAACTACTGCTCAGCTTCGTGAAGAAATCCAACTTGCATCACTAATTATTTTTCATGCACCATACAAGGTTATTCTTTACCGGTCCTCATCCTTGGATTTTTTTTTTTTCTTCTTCAGGATTTGTCAAAAGAGGTAGCGTCTTCATTCAGTCAAATAATCATCTTATTTGAATAGTAGCTGCAAGCTACTCATCACCATTCATTTAATGTGTGTATATATATATATATATATATATATATATATATATATATATATATATATATATATATATATATATATATATATATATATATATACACATATATATACACATATATAAGCACCTAATAACACAAACACCCTTTACTCAAAAAATTCAAAATCATCATGGCGACTCCTACACCAGCCTCGGAGTCCCCATCTGGGGAGGGGACCATAAATGTCCCCAGCTCGGACTTCCTTTCTTTCGACGACCCTAAGCGTCTTGACACCCCCTTCAACTTTTTCTTCATTAACTTCCGCAACATTCGTGGTCTAAGATCTAATTTTCAATCTGTAGAATACCACCTCTCCGCTTCTAAACCTGATCTTCTTTTCCTCACTGAAACTCAGGTGTCTGAGGCAACTGACAATAGCCCCTTATCTGTTCCCTCCTACTTTCTCTATCCTCATTTTCGATCCAAAGCTAGATGTTGCGTTTATGTGCGCAATGACTTAACCTGCTTCGTGCCCACGCTCTTGAATCTTCCGAGTTTTCCACCATCTGGCTACAACTACAGAGCCACTCTCAAACTAAATTTATCTGTGCTATATACCTCTCATCTAACTCCTCTGACTATAAGAAATCCTTTGTCTACTTAAATTCTTTGTCTACTTAACTTCCAAAGTGGAGCACATTCTGACCCTCTTCCCTTTTGCAAAGATCTTCATTCTTGGAGACTTCAATGTTCACCATCAGCTTTGGCTTTCCTCTCCCTTCACTGACCATCCTGGTGAACTAGCCTTCAACTTTGCTATCCTCCATGACCTAGAGCAATTGGTGCAACACCCTACTCGTATTCCTGACCGTCTTGGAGATACACCCAACATTCTTGACCTTTTCCTGACCTCTAGTCCTGCTTATGCTGTCACCCTTTTTCTCCGTTGGGCTCCTTAGATCACAATCTCATATCTGTATCTTGTCCTATCGCTCCAATCCCTCCTCAGGATTTCCCTAAGCGAAGGTGCCTCTGGCGTTTTCCCTCTGCTAGTTGGGGAGGATCTGAGAGGGTATTTTGCTGATTTTCCTTGAAATGACTACTGCTTCCGTGTCAGAGACCCGTCTTTGTGTGCTGAGCGCATAACAGAGGTGATAGTGTCTGGCAAGGAGGTGTACATTCCTCACTCCTTTTCTCCACCTAAACCTTTCAAACCTTGGTTTAACACAGCTTGTTCTCGTGCTATATATGATAGAGAGGTGGCCCACAAAAGGCACTTAAGCCTTCCATCACCAGAATCTCAGGCACTTTATATTTCTGCCCGGAACCATGCCAAGTCTGTTCTCCAATTAGACAAAAACTCCTTCATTAACAGAAAGTGTCAAAACCTTTCAAGATCTAACTCCCCTCATGACTTCTGGCATCTAGCCAAAAATATCTCCAATAACTTTGCTTCTTCTTCCTTCCCTCCTTTATTTCAACCAGATGGCACCACTGCTATCACATCTATTACTAAAGTCGAACTCTTCGCTCGAACCTTTGCTAAAAACTCTACCTTTGACGATTCTGGGCTTGTTCCTCCCTCTCCTCCACCTTCTGACTACTTCATGCTACCTATTAAAATTCTTCGCAATGATGTTTTCCATGCCCTTGCTGGCCTAAACCCTCGGAAGGCTTATGGACCTGATGGGGTTCCTTCTATTATTCTCGGAAACTTTGCCTCCGTGCTTGCACCTTGCCTAGTCAAACTCTTTCAGCTCTGTCTGTCAACATCTATCTTTCCTTCTTGTTAGAAGTTTGCCTACATTCAACCTCTTCCTAAAAAGGGTGACCGTTCTAATCCCTCGAACTACCGTCCTATTGCTTTAATTTACTGCCTATCTAAAGTTTTTGAATCTATCCTCAACAGGAAGATTCTTAAACATCTATCACTTCACAATCTTCTATCTGATAGCCAGTATGGGTTCCGTCAAGGCCGCTCTTGGTCATCCTCTTTTAGAGATTTTGGTGAAACTTTTGCTGTTACCTTGGACATATCAAAAGTTTTAGATAGAGTCTGGCACAAACCTTTGATTTCCAAACTACCCTCCTACGGCATCTATCCTTCTCTCTGTAACTTCATCTCAAGTTTCCTTTCTGACCGTTCAATTGCTGCTGTTGTAGATGGTCACTGTTCTTCTCCTAAATCTATTAACAGTAGTGTTCCTCAGGGTTCTGTCCTGTCACCCACTCTCTTCTTATTATTTATTAATGATCTTCTAAACCAAACGTCTTGTCCTGTCCACTTCTACGCTGATGATACCACCCTGCACTTTTCCACGTCTTTTCATAGACGTCCAACTCATCAGGAGGTAAACATTTCATGCAGGGAAGCCACAGAACGCTTGACTTCTGATCTTCCTAAAATTTCTGATTGGGGCAGAGCAAACTTGGTATTGTTCAATCCCTCAAAAACTAAATTCCTCCATCTATCAACTCGACACAACCTTCCAGACAACTATCCCTTCTTCTTCAATGACACTCAACTGTCCCCCTCTTCTACAGTGAAAATCCTCGGTCTGCCCTTTACTTATAATCTGAACTAGAAACTTCATATCTCATCTCTAGCTGAAACAGCTTCTATGAAGTTAGGTGTTCTGAGATGTCTCCGCCAGTTTTTGTCACCCCCCCCCCCAGCAGCTAACTTTATACAAAGGCCTTATCCGTCCATGTATGGAGTATGCCTCACATGTCTGGGGGGTTCCACTCATACTGCTCTTCTAGACAGGGTGGAATCAACAGCTTTTCGTCTCATCAACTCCTCTCCTCTAACTGACTGTCTTCAGCTTCTCTCTCACCGCCGCAATGTTGCATCTCTAGCTATCTTCTACCGCTATTTCCATGCTAACTGCTTTTCTAATCTGCTAACTGCATGCCTCCCCTCCTCCCGCGGCCTCGCTGCACAAGACTTTCTTCTTTCTCTCACCCCTATTCTGTCCACCTCTCTAATGCAAGAGTTAACCAGTATTCTCAATGATTCATTCCTTTCTCTGGTAAACTCTGGAACTCTATGCCTGTTTCTGTATTTCCACCTTCTTATGACATGAATTCCTTCAAGAGGGAGGTTTCAAGACACTTATCCTGTAATTTTTGACTACTGCTTTGACCCTTTTATGGGACTGGCATTTCAGCGGGCATTTTTTTTTTTTGTTGGATTTGTGTTTCCCTTGGCTAATGTCCCTCCTACATAAAAAAACATATATATATATATATATATATATATATATATATATATATATATATATATATATATATATATATATATATATATATATATATATATATATATATATATATATATATATATTAAGGTTATAAATGTACAGGAGTTTTTCTCTCAAGCATTTTTCATTGAAAGTGATGGCAAGCTCTGCATTTATTATTTTCTTCAAGGTATTTTCTCTATACCTTAGCAGTGTCTTATATTCTTTTCCAAGACTGCTTATGGTTTGGCCGTAGCTAACCATGGATGCTAGATCCTTGACCCTTCTTCAGTAGCTGGTGGCTGCTCTCTCTGCGGTGTTGGTGGTGAGAATGAGTTTTTTTTTTTTTTTTTTTTTTACAGAAAGACGGGGAAGAGTAAGAGATTGGACAGATAGAAGAAAAGAAAGAAAGTGAAGGAAGGTTGTCTGCTCTCTGAGTGCTTTATATGCAGCCCGCACGGGATCAGAACGAGCTATGCACTATGGGCGGAGTCGCTGATTGGCTGCTTTGTCGCGTGGCTCGGTGAGGTTGCCGCTTCGTTTTTCTGTCTTGATTTCTTTATGCTTGGTAGGGCGTGAAGGTCTTCTGACCGAGTGTTTAACTTCGGATTATTTTCTTTTATGTGGAGGGCTTCTAGGATGCTTAGGCGTCGTCCATCGTTGCATCCATCGATTATTTCTGTTTCTGTCATTGATTATTTATGTCACCGAGCCACGTGACAAAACAGCCAATCAGCGGCTCCACCCATAGTGCGTAGCTCGTTCTGATCCCGTGCGGGCTGCATATAAGGCGCGCAGAGAGCAGGCAACCTCACTACAGTATATATATATATATATATATATATATATATATATATATATATATATATATATATATATATATATATATATATATATGATGGTGCGCTATTATGATGAAAAAAATGCAGAGTAACAGATGCACTACTAGACATAGCTGAAGTGGATGATGCAAGTGCCTCAGGGCTGTAAAAGTGTGTGAAGGAATTGCTGAAAGCAAATTCCTTTGGGGAAAATATATATATATATATATATATATATATATATATATATATATATATATATATATATATATATATATATATATATATATATATATATATATATAATATATATATATATATATATATATATATATATATATATATATATATATATATATATATATATATATATATATATATATATATATATATATATATATATTCCCCAGAGGAATCTCTTTGCTTTCAGCAATTCCTTTACACACTTTTACAGCCCTGAGGCACTTGCATCATCCACTTCAGCTATGTCTAGTAGTACTCTGCATTTTTTTCATCATAATAGCGCACCATCACTGCTAGCACCTGAGAAACAGAAACGTCTGTACTCTCATCTGTTATGAGGGATAAGTTACTACCCCTGCAGATGGCGGCTACACTCTCTCGTTCCTCCCAAGCAATGCCTTCTTGAAGCACATAAGAGGTTTTTGTTTTTTTTTCAGAGTCATGTCACGTACAACTTCACAGTCCGGAAACATTTTCTTTATAGTTTCCATTAAATGATCCGCCTGTGTGAAAGGTACACCATGTTCAGCTATGTATCCTGTGAGTAAAACCTCAGCCTTTGACACCTTGTCATGAGAATCATCAGGTAGTTTTCTTAGAAAACTCTGAATTTTAACATTTTGTTTCTTTGATGAAAAATTTTTCAAGTGTTTGGAGGAGTCTTTGTGATTTAGAAGCGATGCTTTGTTACAGCTTTTCAGCTTGCAGTCGCAAACACTGCACATTGCTGCAAATTCGTCACTAGGATCAAGCTTGAGCCAGTCCTTCAGCTCATTGACTTTCAGCCACTCCTTATTGAAACTTTGGCGATACCAGAGTCTTTTTTTCTTTCCTGGTGGAGAAAGAGAACTACTTGGGCCGTCAGAATCCATGTCTCTTCGTTTGTTTTGTGTACACTTAAAAGTAACACTTGAACACAACACTTAAAGGCACTAATCCTAGATTCCTGGGCCAGGCAGCGATGAGTGACGGAAGAGACTGAGTGCGCGGGACGGGCCAGCCGGACAGCCACGTGTACTAAACGTGACTGCGACAGGAATCATAGGACAGCCAGGGTTGTCAGCTCTGATTCTGGAATCTGGACAGCAAGGGGTCGTAATTGATTACAATAATAATAATATTATTATTATTAATACCATGACTATTAAGATTACTTTTAATATGATATTAAGATGTAATTATTACTGATCTTAGTGGTGGTAGATGTAACAGTATGATGCAGTTTTGACTGCCTGATTTGTACTGTGGAAATTAGCAAAATTCACAAGATTTTCCAGTTTCTCGAAAAAAATAAATAAATCAAGTTCACAAGGTTTTACCGAAATTCCCCGGATCTTGTGAAAATTCACAAGGAAGCCCCTGACTAAGTCTTAAGCTCTTTCCTCTGGTAGTGTAGCTGCCATGCCTCGCCAGTTAGCAAAATTTTTATTTATTTTATTATTATTATAATTTTTTTTTTAAATATCATCCAGGGCTATGTAGGAAACACGTGATTCATCGCAGCCCGGTCATTTAAATCACCGCTGAACACATGGGACCTTTAAATGCTATTTAAAAGCTTTAAATGAGCCTTAGAGCTCTGAAACTTTTACACGATGTTGCCAGAACATTATTCGATTTCTTGAGGCTGGAAACTCCAAAACACATTTTGGCTCAAAAACTTCGATTTTTACCCTGGATACCCCAGTGAGAGAACTTTAGTAGTGAACAATTGATTTAGGTTCACTTGGGCTGGAGGATTCGGAGGTTTGGGCAAGTATTGAGTAGCAACGTGATTGTTCAGGGCGGCTTGTGCTCGGGTCGCGGCACAAACCGGAAACAAATTAGGTTGTTCCCGCTCAAGTTCCCTTATAGGATTATATGGGAGTGGGGAGTCTTTAATGACATAGGGTGGAAATACGGCACCACCGCCCAAGTCATTAGCCAGTAAAAACTTTGCATTAGCTATGAGCAAAGATTAGTGACCCCAAACAATCACTTCTCTCTTCACTATAGGACTGTCAAAGTGTACTCTGGGTAACGGGATTGAAAATCGATCATGAATATTCTTTAAATACACCTTTTAACCAGTATAGCTTTTGCTACTTTGCACTTGGGATTAGGGCAATCTCTTATGAGGTGGCCAGGCTTTTTGCAAAATAAAAACACTGGAGAGAACTTGTTACTACTAACGACTGACTTCCCATTGTTTACAGCATCTGCACCGGACTTCACAACTGACTCAGTCTTCCTCTCTCCCACGGGACCTGGACGGTGAATCAGTGAAAAAAACGTCTGCAATTTCAGCAGCCTTAAGTAAGTCTGTCTCGTCTCTGCTTGTTAAGTGCATTACAATTAAATGAGGCACCTTGCGTTTAAATTCCTCTAAGGCGATCAAGTTTACTAGCTGGTCATGTGTGATGACCAAAACTGACTTAAGCCACTTTTGCAGGTCTCTGTACTTATCTGATGCGAACTCCAAATGTGTCTGGTGTTGGAGTTTAAGATTCTTAAATGTTTGTCTGTAACTCTCTGTTGTAATGGAATATGTCGCTAAAATACCTTTTTTAATTGAGGCATAATCAGTGTTATTTTCTAGACCTCCTAAGATGGTTAAATCTTTTTCAGTGAGCTTGGGTTTTAGGAGCCATGTCCAATCCTCCTGAGGCAATTCAAAGTGTTCAGCAGAGGATTCTAGCTCCTTGAAGAAACTTTCGGGATCTTGATCTGAGAATTGTAGTAAGAAGGCCAAATATTTAGTGGCCTTGTTTGGAGACTGTTTTGGCAACAGAAGTAACTGGTGAGCTCTCTTTCTCAGCATGTTTCTCGTCATGTTGTCTTTGTTTCTCCTTTTCATCCTTCTCATATTCTAACTGCATTTGCAAGGCTTTCATTTTAACTTCCTCTATTTCTAAGAGGATATTAGGATCTTTAAGTCTGGCTCTCTGTCTCGAGTCCTTTACTAGGGCTAGGTTCTTCTACAAGATGAGTTAAAATGAGTGTCATGGTCATTTATTCAAATGTCATGTTGGAATGGAATCTCGAAACCACTAGCAATGTATCTTAATTAATCTTTGGTTACTTTGGAGGCTTTAAGTTCTTCTACAGATGGATTTCCTACAAATTATCTATGGTCTAAGAATTTCGCCATTTTGATATATTCACTTCAGCAGAAAAGTTGAAAGATTTGATATCAAAACTCTACCACAAGTTATCTCCTACGTTTCACTTGAGTTAAAGCCCTGACATGAGATTCGAGAGGATTATTAACCGCAAAGATGGGATTTGCACCCTTGGACACGAGTTAACAACCTTTAAGAGAGAAAGGGGCGCGACGCTTGATAAGCCTTTCCTTCACAAACATAACTAGCCATAGGTCAGTGAATGATGTACCTCACTTACAACAAACAGGAGCAGGCCTAAACTACTTTCATTTTAGTTTGGTCTAGTTACTCGCGAGAAAATTAAGAATTGATTTGGAGCTTCAATGGCCCCTAATGAGTCTCAGACCAGTATGTGAGGAAGTGGAACTACACTCCACAGAATAATCCCTACCTGAAACCGATACCACTACCGATATGAATACGCAGTTAGCCCTTTACTATTCACCAGGCCTATCGTGAAACATTTAAAGGCAAGGTCACCGTGCACCCACTAGCAGATACTCGTGAGATAAACGAAGTGACGAAAACGAGTGGGAATAATGTAGTTATTTGTGTGGCACTTTATGCTAATTAAAGGGTCACGTAAACCTCAAGGCTTACCAAAACTACCACATAAATGTAAACATCTCAGTGGGTATGTACGCCTGAAAACAAACCTTAAGTCAGAAACAGTGATTACTTAACTAGCAGTTACATTAACATACAAATGACATACCAGAAAAAAGAAATCCCGGACAGATCCCCAATATAAGTTACAAGCTCGGGTAGAAGTTGGTTGACTAGGGGTGTGTTGTACCCTTTTTCATGTGGCATAAGGTAGTGAAACGAGTATGAAAATAAAACTTACAATCATTATTAAACTAAATATCCACTACCTGAAGCGGGCATAGCACGTGCAACTTTATTTAGGACACAGAGGTTCAAGTATGTTGTAGTACAGTTAACATAACATGTTAACTGTACTACAGTTAACTAATGAGCAACATTAGTTAACTAATGTTAACTAATGAGCAACAAGGCTAATAAGCAACAAGGGAAAGCAAAGTTGACGAAACATGCACAAATTAATGAGCAATAAGTTACTGTAACATGTATCAGATAATAAGCAATAAAGGAAAACAAACATATACCCAAAATACAACATATATAAGTAGCTCAGGCTCGTACGTAATGAAGGGTGTGAGTGTACATGTGTTAGTGTTCGCGTTCGTCACGTCTTCCTCTAACTCATGACGAAGTTACCGAATCCAGGCAGCAGAAGGGAAGATGGTTCCAACTGCGAGAAGTGAGTGAGAATGACGAGGTGTGGAGGTGAGAGTCACTCGTCAGCTCGGATAGCTCGATCAAGACGCGAGTCGAGACGTGTTTCTAAAGCTTCGTCTTTATGATACCGCTACGGTGTGGTCAAGGCGGTATTCCAAGCCAATGGTTGGTTGGAGAGATTAGTGGTTGGTGAGGCGGGTACGAGGGCCGTAATAATGGAGAGAGAGAGAGAGAGAGAGAGAGAGAGAGAGAGAGAGAGAGAGAGAGAGAGAGAGAGAGAGCATCGTGTAGGCATCAAAATGGTATCAACAAAAATAACTCGAAAGTAGTAAGTGGGAACTCAGGTAATGATGTTAAAGATTATACATTACCAATATGCGATATACTTAAACTTCTCATAATATTTAGGAGGAAATACGTAATATCTTGTATAGTGTCGAAATGTATAGAAAGCAACACTGATAAATATTAGGTACAATATTAATGAAACATATACTGGAATCATGGTACTTTAAATAACATGAATTACTATAATAGATTAAAAACTCAACTAATTATTCAGTATGTTTTCAACATACGTAAGTGTATCATTAGCGAGACATTGTCTTCACTGTCACTGTCTTCCATCATCGTAGTTGCTTGATTTCAGTAATTCACCAATGCAAGGAGCAGTTGTAAATTTTCTAATATACGACGAAATATTTAATTTGTTCATAAATATATATTGTCTTGGAGAGAATGTTTTCGTTTATCAATCATAATTATATATTAAGACATTTTGTCGGTAAGAATCTGATTCTGAGTTGCCATGGAAAAGTTTTTATACGATTAAGCCACATTTGAGTCAACAATAGTCATTCTTTGTAAGCCTTAATATGAAATACACCAATCAAGGCATTGATTGTCTTACAACGCATGACAACAATAACTTAGTAATTGAAGATAAACTGTAACTTCTTCATGACCAATAAATAACACCAACTCTTGCTCACAACTGTATATCATATAACTTCCTGAAATATCAATTTCATTCTAGTTTTTCACATTCGTCTTCTCATAATCACCATAATCTTCATTATTTTCTTTGATATTACATCTGTATCTTCAATATCTTTAAAGACATTTATTTGCTCTTGTTTCACCCCCTAGCCCTTGTAGATGTTTTATTTCATGAGAATAGTGCTATTTTCCTAAATTACTCATATACTATCGATATGCGGTGACTATCCGCAGTCATTATCATCACAATTAGTCACTAGCTACCGCAGTCATTAAGACGTTGTCTTTCAACATAATATAACATCTACCAAGACATTATTACAGATAGCACTATTCTGAACTCACTAATCCTTTGTTATCATAAAAGGAATTAAGTACGGACCTGAATGCAATTATCATATGTATGCTACAGGACTACACACGACGGTACTTATGGGGAGCATAACATTATCTGACAATATAATGCGATGAAATATTTACTATGTGGAATTTTCATTTAACGATCGCCTTAATGATGATATTGAGTAGTTCCAATATACTTCTATCTCAATTCCCAATACGCTTTCAAATCTGTGACCTCAATATTATAATTTCACAACTACACATAACTATACAAGATAACTCTGCAACTTATGGTATGTTATTTCTCGTATATCCCATCTGGGAAAGGGACCACAAATGTCCCCAGGTCGGACTGCTCTTCTGGTATCGACCCTTATTGTTTTGACACCCCCCTCAACTTTTTCTTCATTAACGTCTGCAATATTCGCGTTCTAAGATCTAATTTTCAATCTGTAGAAACACCACTTCTCTACTAAATCTCATCTTCTTTTCCTCACTGAAACACAGGAGTCTGAGGCAGCTGACAGTATCCTCTTTTTTGTTGTTACTCTTACTTTCTCTATCCTCATTTTCAATCAAAATCTGGATGTTGCGTCTATGTGCTTAACATGTTTTCGTGCCCACGCTCTTGAATCTTCCGAATTTTCCACCATCTGGCTACGACTACAAAGTCACTCTCAAATTAAACTTATCTATGCTGTATATTTCTCACCTAATTACTCTGACTATAAGAAATTCTTTGACTACTTAACTTCCAAAGTGAAGCACTTTCTGGCTCTCTTCCCTTTTGCAAAGATTTCCATTCTAGGAGACTTCAATGTTCACCACCAGCTTTTACTTTCCTCTCCCTTCACTGACTGTTCTAGTGAACTAGCCTTGAACTTTGCTATCCTCCACGAAGTAGAGCAACTGGTGCAGCACCCTATTCGTATTCCTGACCGTCTTGGAGATACGCGTAACATTCTTGACGCTTTCCTAACCTCTAATCCTTCTGCTTATGCTGTTACTCTATTTTCTCCGTTGGGCTCCTCCGATCACATTCTCATATCTGTATCTTGTCCTATCGCTCCAATCCCTCCTCAGGCCCCTAAGCGGAGGTGCCTCTGGCGTTTTGCTTCTGCAAGTTGGGGGAACCTGAGGAAGTATTATGCTGATTTTCCTTGGAATGACTTCTGTTTCCGTATCAGAGATCCGGCTCTGTGTGCCGAGCGCATAACAGAGGTGATAGTGTCTGGCATGGAGGCGTACATTCCTCACTCTTTTTTCTCGACCAAAACCTTGGTTTAACACAGTCTGTTCTCGTGCTATACATGGTATAGAGGTGGTCCACAAAACGTACTTGGGCCTTCCATCACCAGAATCTCATCCGCTTTATATCTCTGCCCGGAATCATGCCAAGTCTATTCTCCAGCTAACCAAAAAACTCCTTCATTAATAGAAAGTTTTAAGATCTAACTCCCCTCGTGACTTCTGGCACCTAGCAAAAAACATCTCCAATAACTTTGCTTCTTCTTTTTCTCCTTTATTTCAACTTGATTGCACCGCTGCTATCACATCTATCTCTAAAGTTGAACTCTTCGCTCAATTTTTTGCTAAAAGTTCTACCTTGGACGATTCAGGGCTTGTTCCTCCCACTCCTCCATCTATCACTTCACAACCTTCTATCTCATCGCCAGTATGGGTTCCGTCAAGACCGCTCTATGGGTGATTTTATGGCTTAACCATACTGAGTCTTGGATCTCCTCTTTTAAAAATTTTGGTGAAACTTTTGCTGATGCCTTAGACATCAAAAGCTGTTGATAGAGTCTGGCACAAAGCTTTGATTTCCAAAATACCCTCCTATGGCTTTATCCTTCTCTCTGTAACTTCATCTTAAGTTTCCTTTCTGACCTTTCTATTGCTGCTGTGATAGACGGTCACTGTTCTAAATCTATTAACAGTGATATACCCAGGCTTCTGTACTGTCACCCACTCTCTTCCTATTATTCATCAATGTCTTCTAAACCAAACTTCTTGTTCTATCCACTCTTACGCTGATGGTACCACCCTGGATTTTTCTACGTCTTTTCCTAGACGTCCAACCTTTCAGGAAGTAAACGGTTCAAGCAGGAAAGCCACTGAACGCCTGACTTCTGATCTCTGAAAAAAAAAAAAAAAAAATGTTATTGGGACAGAGCAAACTTAGTATTGTTAATTGCCTCAAAAACTCAATTCCTCCATCTATCAACTCGACACAACCTTCCAGACAACTATCCCCTCTTCTTCAAAGACACTCAACTGCCGCCCCTCTTCTACACTGAACATCCTTAGTCTGTGCTTTACTTATATTTAATCTAAATTGGAAACTTCACATGTCATCTCTAACTAAAACAGCTTTTATGAATTTAGGCGTTCTGAGACGTCTCCGCCAGTTTTTCTCATCCTTCCAGCTGCTAACTCTGGCCTTATCTATCCATGTATAGTGTATGCTTCACATACGGGGGGGGCGGGTGTTCCACTCAAACGGCTCTTTTAGACTAGGTGGAATTAAAAGCTTTTTGTCTCATCAACTCCTCTCTTTTAACAGCCTGTCTTCAGCCTCTTTTTCATCGCCGCAATGTTGCATGTCTTGCTATCTTCTACCGCTATTTTCATGCTAACTGCTCTTCAGATCTTGCTAACAGCATGCCTCCTCTCCTCCCGCGGCTTCGCTGCACAAGGCTTTCCTCTTTCTCTCACCCCCATTCTGTTCACCTCTCTAATGCAACAGTTAACCATTGTTCTAAATCATTCATCCGTTTTTCTGGTAAACTCTGGAACTTCCTGCCTACCTCTGTATTTCCACGTTCCTATGACTCGAACTCCTTCAAGAGGGAGGTTTCAAGACGTTTATTCTTCAATTTTTGACCACCGCTTTGGACCCTGTTCGGAAACCGGAATCTCAATGAGCCTTTTTTTTTTTCTTGGATTTTTATTGTCCTTGGCCGGTGTCCCTTTTACATAAATAGAAGGAAAAAAAAAAAATAATTATCAGAAGCTATTAAGTATTTTGCCATAAATTTCCTGGTTATCTAAAGCGTGATAAGAGCACCTCCTCACTAATACCAATATGACTTCATAAGATTTCCTTTGAATAATTTAACTAAACTAATTCGCCTTAAAATCAACATAAAACATAATATTTTCACTCAAAATATTTTTTTGCACAGCTAGTCAGTACAGCAATATTCCTGATCTATAACACGTAACTACCATTTCTTCCCTTTACTAACACACAGCTAACGACGATCATTGTACCTCTTGTTATTTAGTATACAAATTATCTAATAATTCAACATTTTCTCATTGATCATTCAACTTTAATATGAATATTCATTGTTAAACCATAAATATCTCATATCATGATATACATTCTTATATTTTCGGAGTATTTCCACCTTCTCTATCAACGTCTTATATGCTGCGGATGAAACACGTGATTGGTGACCACTGCATCATGTTGTACCTCATTAGTTCAGTTGCTCTACTCTCAAAATATTTCAAAAAAGTTAAGACAGAACAAGAACTCGGAATATGCACGATATTAAAAAAAATAAATAAAATACGAAAGTCTGCATCATTGTGAAATCAACACTTGTTTGCAACCCAGATTCTGATCAAATAAACATAATGACTGTATCGATTTAAATATATCATGACACTTTTTAAGCAGTGACACTAACTGCTCAATGAATACTTTAACAAGAGATCGTTTTCATCTTCATTTCACTGTTATTTAATCTCTATTACAGGAATCCTATCTTTTTGTATTCATCAAATCCTTGCAACATTACAACATTCACTTCACCGCTGCCACCAATGTCGTGGACTCTGATATATCATGAATTTGTTATATAAAGGCTGCTGCAAAACTCACAAACATTTTCATATTTTAATTGATAACTACTAATTATTTTCATTTCTTACAAGCCAGAGTTCATCACTCAGAATCATCTTCAGTCTTCACTTTATATCTCTTCAACATATTCAACATCGTGCAAAAACACAGACAATATCAAATACATAAACACAACTAATATTCACTAGGTGCAATTAATGTTCATTTAGAAAAAAAAAAAACACATATGATACGAGCATCACATCAATTACCTTAATTATTCCATAATTAAGTAAATAGTCGTACACCATAAAAAACCTATCATACCAAGCATAACGCATCAAATAAACATCCTACTCCTCCTTTAATAAGATACATGATTTCTAGACTGCATTACGCTTTAAAGTTCTACTTACTTTTAAGTTATTCCATCCATCTCGATCTCTCTCTGATCAGGGTCTCTGGAACCTCTGCTTCTGTGTCTGCTACTGTATGCTATTGTCTAATTATTTAAGTCACTTTATATACAATTGTTTGTGACTGCCAATTTGTCTCAGAAAATTATCTTTATTCATAACATTTTACATGTCTACCATTCACGTTTCTTATTTACGTATATGATCCGCCCACAGGCATTTGATACAGGACACCAGTCAAGGTGTGGGGGTAGTTCGGAGACAGAGCTTAAGTTGGTATTTATCTATAGGCTGACCTTCTTCTTCCAGTGTCTCACGCTTCCTGGCCGCCTTACTTTCATTTTCTGTTGCTTTCTATCTCGCTCCACCTCTTTGATACGGTACCCTATGTTAATCCTCTATTTCCTGTTGTCAGGATGCCTTCCCAAGCGGTTTATGGTTTTCTTTCTGTTTCCATGTTTGTTTATCGGCTCCCTACGTATCAAGTGCTAATTACCCTCCCAGTTGGGGTGACCACTTGTTTCCTATCTACTTAAAACATCTCCATTTCTTCTTTTTTTTTTTTTTTTACTTATTCTATATTTTCTTTTTTTCTTTTTTCCTTCTTTTTTTTTCCTTTTCTCTCTCTTCTTTTATGTTTCCATATTTCTTGTTGTATCTTGTTTGTTCATTATGTAATATACTGTTGCGTTCAGGGTTACAATATTATCTTGAGCCCTTAGTGTCAAAAAAAAAAAAAAAAAAACATTCTTCGACAAAAGAAATCTTCAGAGTTCCTCCTCAGTCCTATCAGCGATGTTTCCAACAACCTACTGAATCACTTGACTCAACGGACCCTCCCCCTAGAAAGATTCCTTTGGATGCATCAGATGACCCTGATCCTAACTTACATATAGAAAATGATTCATCCACACCTGCCATGAAAATTGAAAGCTTCTTTCTACATCTGCATAATATATACTTCACAGAGAGATAATAATTCGTCTGTCTCGAGGAATTCTCCTCACGTCTCTTGAGGAATTTCAGTACACTGTGTGTGGGTTCGTATCACTGAACCGGTCTCTCAGGTCTCTCTTCTACAAGTGAGTAAGGTACCTCAGGTTGGCTCAGGCTGGCAAAGAGAATCTCCTCTACGGAGCTTTCCTGAAAACCTCATCAAAGTAAGACTATTCAAGTTCCTCCCCAAAAAATTAACGTAGTCTGCCTGCCTCCAGGGAGGAGCCGATTCTTCTATCACGTTTCTCTTCAACGTGTATATCCCAAAAAGGCAATGATGGGAGACTCAGTTCTACCGTTCTTTCTGGATATTTTATTTATTTATTTTTTTTTTTATGTAGGAAGGACACTGGCCAAGGGCAACAAAAATCCAATAAAAAAAAAATGCCCACTGAAATGCCAGTCCCATAAAAGGGTTAAAGCAGTAGCCAAAAATTGATGAATAAGTGTCTTCAAACCTCCCTCTTGAATGAATTCAAGTCATAGGAAGGTGGAAATACAGAAGCAGGCAGGGAGTTCCAGAGTTTACCAGAGAAAGGGATGAATGATTGAGAATACTGGTTAACTCTCGCGTTAGAGAGGTGGACAGAATAGGGGTGAGAGAAAGAAGAAAGTCTTGTGCAGTGAGGCCGCGGGAGGAGGAGAGTCATGCAGTTAGCAAGATCAGAAGAGCAGTTAGCATAAAAATAGCGGTAGAAGACAGCTAGAGATACATCATTGCGACGGTGAGAGAGAGGCTGAAGACAGTCAGTTAGAGGAGAGGAGTTGATGAGACGAAAAGCTTTTGATTAGACTCTGTTTAGAAGAGCAGTGTGAGTGGAACCCCCCCCCCCAGACGTGTGAAGCATACTCCATACATGGACGGATAAGGCCCTTGTACAGAGTTAGCAGCTGGGGTGGGGGGGTGAGAAAAACTGGCGGAGACGTCTCAGAATGCCTAACTTCATAGAAGCTGTTTTAGCTAGAGATGAGATGTGAAGTTTCCAGTTCAGATTATAAGTAAAGGACAGACCGAGGATGTTCAGTGTAGAAGAGGGGGACAGTTGAATGTCATTGAAGAAGAGGGGATAGTTGTCTGGAAGGTTGTGTCGAGTTTGCTCTGCCCCAATCAGAAATTTTAGAAAGACCAGAAGTCAAGCGTTCTGTGGCTTCCCTGCGTGAAATGTTTACCTTCTGAGGGGTTGGACGTCTATGAAAAGACGTGGAAAAGTGCAGGGTGGTATCATCAGCGTAGGCGTGGATAAGACAAGAAATTTGGTTTAGAATATCATAAATGAATAATAAGAAGAGAGTGGGTGACAGGACAGAACCCTGAGTAACACCACTGTTAATAGATTTAGGAGAAGAACAGTGACCGTCTACCACAGCAGCAATAGAACGGCCAGCAAGGAAACTTGAGATGAAGTTACAGAAAGCAGGATAGAAGCCGTAGGAGGGTAGTTTAGAAATCAATGCTTTGTGCCAGACTATTAAAAGCTTTTGATATGTCTAAGGCAACAGCAAAAGTTTCACCAAAATCTCTAAAACAGGATGAACAAGACTCAGTAAGGAAAGCCAGATCACCAGTAGAGCGGCCTTGACGGAACCCATACTGGCGATCAGATAGAAGGTTGTGAAGTAATAGATGTTTAAGAATCTTCCTGTTAAGGATAGATTCAAAAACTTTAGATAGGCACGAAATTAAAGCAATAGGACGGTAGTTTGAGGGATTAGAACGGTCACCCTTTTTAGGAACAGGCTGAATGTAGGCAAACTTCCAGCAAGAAGGAAAGGTAGATGTTGACAGACAGAGCTGAAAGAGTTTGACTAGGAGACAATAAGGGACCCCATCAGCTCCAAAAGCACACCATTGTGAAGAATTTTGATAGGCAGCATGAAGTAGTCAGAGGATGGAGGAGAGGGAGGAACAAGCCCAGAATCGTCCAAGGATAGATTCAAAAACTTTAGATAAGCACGAAATTAAAGCAATAGGACGGTAGTTTGAGGGATTAGAACGGTCACCCTTTTTAGGAACAGGCTGAATGTAGGCAAACTTCCAGCAAGAAGGAAAGGTAGATGTTGACAGACAGAGCTGAAAGAGTTTGACTAGGAGACAATAAGGGACCCCATCAGGTCCAAAAGCACATCATTGTGAAGAATTTTAATAGGCAGCATGAAGTAGTCAGAGGATGGAGGAGACGGAGGAACAAGCCCAGAATCGTCCAAGGTAGAGTTTTTAGCAAAGGTTTGAGCGAAGAGTTCAACTTTAGAAATAGATGTGATAGCAGTGGTGCATCTGGTTGAAATAAAGGAAGGAAAGAAGAAGAAGCAAAGTTATTGGAAATATTTTTGGCTTGATGCCAGAAGTCACGAGGGGAGTTAGATCATAAAAGGTTTTCACCCTTTCTATTACTGAAGGAGTTTTTGGCTAGCTGGAGAACAGACTTGGCGTGGTTCCGGGCAGAAATATAAAGTGCATGAGTTTCTGGTGATGGGAGGCTTAAGTACCTTTTGTGGACCACCTCTCTATCATGTATTGAACGAGAACAAGCTGTGTTAAACCAAGCTTTAGAAGGTTTAGGTCGAGAAAAAGAGTGAGGAATGTACGCCTCCATGCCAGACACTATCACCTCTGTTATGCGCTCAGCACACAAAGACACGGAAGCAGTAGTCATTCCAAGCAAAATCAGCAAAATACCTCCTTAGGTCCCCCCAACTAGCAGAGGCAAAGTGCCAGAGGTACCTTCACTTAGGGAGATCCTGAGGAGGGATTGGAGCGATAGGACAAGATACAGATATGAGATTGTGATCGGAGGAGCCCAACGGAGAAGAAAGGGTGACAGCATAAGCAGAAGGATTAGAGGTCAGGAAAAGGTCAAGAATGTTGGGTGTATCTCCAAGACGGTCAGGAATACGAGTAGGGTGTTGCACCAATTGCTCTAGGTTGTGGAGGATAGCAAAGTTGAAGGCTAGTTGACCAGGATGGTCAGTGAAGAGAGAGGAAAGCCAGAGCTGATGGTGAACATTGAAGTCTCCAAGAATGAAGATCTCTGCAAAAGGGAAGAGGGTCAGAATGTGCTCCACTTTGGAAGTTTAGTCAAAGAATTTCACTGTATTATGATTGTAATTTAAAATAGGGGTACTGCTCTCCTTACTAGAAGGGATATCCCTTATACCAGTGCTGAGCTTAACAATTCTATGCATGCTATTGTCGCGAGGGTTTTGCCTTAGGCTAAAACACTGTAAACTGTTGCCTCCTCCCGGTGCTACAGTCGAGAGGGAAGATCTTGTTCATCTTGTGCGAGATCTTTCCTTTCATTTTTATTTTATTAGCTAAATTTAATGGTCGTCATCCACTGTGGGCTGACAACACAATCTATTCCAGTTATCTTTTACTTGCCTCTTTTATTGAAGATGAATAGTAATGAGTTTTACGTTCAAGGGATATGATGCATTCCCATAGTCAAACTGGAACTTTTACAGCCAGATTTCTCTCTCGCTTCTTCTAATGCTGTTTTAAATTTCAGTTAGCAGGTTTTACCAGATTCGTATGGGAGAGACCACTTCCCCATAATAGTGGAATCGACAGAGTCTGAATCATGGTCTCGCCTTTCCTGGTAGCGTGTCGACTCTACATCATTAGTTCCCAAACTGGGAACTAATGCTAATTCTGCTACAAGGAGGCCATATTGCAGAATGTAAGTGACCATAATCTGATAATATGTATATATTAAACCAAATGTGTTGAGCGGGTAGGCAACCAGCGGAGGGGAATTACAGGTTCAGTACAAATGGCTAAACTACAAAAAACAAATGGCTTTTCGACACCTGCCATTTTCATCAACTTATTTATATGAGGCTGCATTTTCTCAGCTACTCTATATTAAAACAAAATTTTGCAACAGACTTGAAATGAAGCATGACCTACGGTGTGATTTAAGTGTAACAAAACCATGAATCAAGAAACTTGTTGATAATCTGTAACTTTAAGCATCACACTGAGTTGGATGGGGATTGAAGTGAAGGGAACATGAACCTGGCATGAATGTTCAGAGACATATAGTCTGGGAAGAGGTGGGTGTGTTCTCTCTGAAGGTCATGGTTGTGGCAGTTAATTATGACTGCCTATGATCGCATTTCACTTCAGAATTATAAAGTCATCAGATTTGTCAGATTCAAAGACCATATCATATGGTGTGAGATTAATACACTTTTAAAGCAGTGGAATTTTTTTTTATTTTGTTTTTTGTGTGTGTATTGTTGTGAAACAGCTTACCGCAGTAATGCCATTTACTGATTACTCTATAGACATTTTTTTTTTATTATTTGCATTATGTTACATCTTTAGTACCACTTCAATAATTATATGAGAATCAGCAAAGGCAAACTACAAATGTTTTTATTGATACTTAACAAAAGAAAAAAAATAAATAAATGGAAGCAACGAATTTACAGGATTTGCTAGGGTGTTTTTATATGGACCTAATGAGTGTAGAACTGTTGACAGTCACTGTAGTCATGGGGTTACGTTTGGCAGTTGGCCGTGGGCAAGTTGGTAATGCCCTGCTCTAGATTCATTGGCAGCTTTTACATAACTCGTTTTCATCTGATAGTTCATTCGCCGACATTCGTAGTTCTGACGAGACTGCGATATACTTTACTAATATATTACAATATGTTGATCTTCATTACGTCCCTAGATCCCTAGAAGGTCTGACTGTTTTTCCAAATATCTGATCCCTTAGTGGAACAATGATTGTTTACTCCTGTCATAGACCGAGATGTTGCAGGGATTTGGTATTTAAAGGCTACTGGAAAACTTAATAACATTTTCATGTTTTAATAACTACTAATTATTATTTAAATTTCTAGAAGTCAAAATTTCTCACTAGCATTCATCTTAAGTTCGTTCAAAGTTATTTGGTGTCACTTTATATGTCTTCATCATATTCATTATCAACGCAACCATCGTGCGAGAACACAAACAATATCAAATTCATAAACACAATTAATATTCAATCGGCGCAATTAATGTTCAGTTAGAAAAACACGCATGAAATTAGCATCAAAACAATTATCACAAATAGTTCATAATTAAGTAAGTCTTCGTACATCATACCGACCTATCATACCAACCTAAAACACCATGTAAAATCCTACTCCTCCTTTAATAAGACACTTAATCTTTAGACTGCATTACACTTTCAAGTTCCACTTACTTTAAGTTTTTCCATCCATTTCGACCCTTCTTTGGTCAGGTCCTCTGGAACCTCTGCTTCTGTCTGTTACTATCTAATTCTCACCGTCACTCTATTCATATGCAAATTATCTTTATTTTCATAACATTTTTACTTATCACCCATTCACGTTTCTCATTTAAGTATATGATCCAGCGTGGCATTTAATACAGAATGCCAGTCAAGGTATAGGAGCAGTTTGGAGGCGGAGCTTAAGTAGGCGTGGGTATGATTCTATAGTCTGATCTTCTTTTCTTCTGATGTTCCATGCCTCCTCGCCGGCCTACTTTTACTTTCCTTTTAAATCGCTTTCTCTGCTTTGTCCCCTACATCATTACCGTTAACCCTCTTTTGACCCACGCTGCCTTTCCAGGTGGTTTATAGCTTTCTTCTTATTATGTACCGCTTGGGTCCTGCGTTTGTTGTTTTATCGGCTCCCTCGATATTTCCTCCCTACTTCATCTGTCTTCTTCATTTCTTCTTTATTCTTACTTCGTTAAATCTCTCTTCTTTCGTAATAGTAAATTATGTAATGTGGTGTGGGGTCACTGCACTCCTGTGCGGGAGAAGAGTGTTGCTTTCTCATGTCTTCGCCGACACTGTGGGGACCCACAGTGCATGGACATCTTTTGACGGGCGCGAACTCATGCCGGACTAGTTTTAAAGAATGCACAGTCTTGGAAAGACCCAACTCACACAAGTGTGGAACAAGATTTCTGGAAAATTTTTGGCTCCCAGCTCTCTCTGTGTTGTCTTATATTGGAGAGACGGCGGCTGATCCCAAGGTGGTTACTGACATACTGTATATGCAGATCACAGCTAATGTTTTCATTGTCGCCATCTGGAATCTCTTGGAGTTAACTTTGCTTTCACTGGGGTGAGGCTTATAATGTCTTTTTTTTCCTCTTAGAGGTAAAGATGACTCTACCTTAGTGCTTAATGATTCGGCAACAAACCTCGATAGTATTCCATATGCCTTTTTTTTTAAGCCACATGTCTGACAGGGTTTATTCTTTTTAATTATACTCTACAGCTTTATTTTGATTACCGGAGATTTTATTTTACCTTTTCCTGATATGTTACAATAATCATTCCCATCCCAAATCCTGGGAAGGATCATTAGTTTTGTTCGTGTTTGGTCTTTGTGGCTGACTACCTATCCTTATACAACTTTTTATTTGTTCATGTTCTTTTATTGCAATATCTTTGTTTATTTTATTTATTTATTTATTTATTTTTATTAATTTATTTTTATGGGTAAGGACTGGGGACGTTGTCTGAAGTTGGATGACAGCGTGCAGCAAATAAATGTCACACTTTTCATTGTGGCTATTAACAATGTCATCATTGTGTTCCAGACGGAGTTCGTGTATGCTTAAATGTCGATGACCTATCAATCTAACTTTCTGTGGCGCATATGTCATTAACAGAGAAGTTGCAGTTAGGTATGGATATGATTTCTCAGTGGGCTGCAACTCATACTTTTTTTTTTTCTTGGCTTCAAAGGCCATTCCCTTTTGGCGTCTTCGAGATGATCCTGATACATATTTACATACCTGTAACTGAAGAAATTATTGTGTGGAGCAAACTCGTTTCCTGGGCCTATATATTTGACAGCCACCTGACTTGGGTACTTCACCTATGTTTAATTAAGATAGATTGCATGAAGATGCTGTCACTTCTTAAAATTTTGGCTTACAATTCTTGAGGCGATGACTGAGATCCTTCTCCTTTTGCATAGAACTGGTTGTGAGGTTTATTCTTCTGCTACTGAGGCACTTCCTTGTGTGTTGGATTCGATGCTCCATTCTGATGTTCACCTGGTAACTGGTGCGTTTAGCTCATCCCCAATTCCTAGCTAACTGTCGGATACTAGTGTCCTTTCATTGGACTTGCGTCGCCACTTCTTGATGTCAAGTTCCTGGTATCGAGCTCACCATCTCTCTGAGTGAGTTTTGTGTGTATCGATCTCCCATAATTCACTTTCTCAACAATATATATTACACACGAGTTTCCCTAAACCTTTCGATTTCACGGTTGCATTTACCATGGTAGATTGCATGCACCTTTCATTCTTATATGTTTCAAATTGTTTCTTAGAGCTAGTTACTGGCAACTACAGCACGTTTCTGTCTGCAGTTTCGCTATTCCTAATAGAAATTCGTTACCGAATTGTAACAATGTTCCGCGCATTCTAACTTCATCCCTGTATCTACAGATGGTTCAAAGTCTGATGCTTGAGTCAGGTTAGCTATTATCTTCCCCTCATTTTTATTTTATTTTCTTTAAGAAATATTTTTACTCATGTTTCGTCTTTTTTACAATTTATAATAACTCTCCTTATGCTCTTTCTGCAGTGGAACTATTCAGTCCTTCTCTTCATCGTCATGTTTTACTTATTTATTTATTTATCTATATTTATTTTATTTATTTATCTATTCAATTCCATTATTACTTTTTTTGTATGACTATCTTTTTCAAAGTAGAAGCCTGTGATTTGCTAGGCCCCAGAATATGCAAGAGTTTCCTTCTGCCCGCTTTCATTTCATAACTTCTACAACGCTGCTAGGGTGGCAATTCTTGTCAGTTTCTAGTGTGTGTCTGTGTCTGTGTTTGTGTCTCTGTGTCTGTCTTTGTGTGGCTGTGTATGTATATGTGTCTGTCTGTGTCTTTATGTGTCTGTGTATGTTTCTGTGTGTGTCTATGTTTGTGTGTGTGTCTGTGTCTGTGTGAGTGTCTGTGTCTGTGTGTGTCTGTGTCTGTGTGTGTCTGTGTCTGTGTGTGTCAGTGTGCGTCTGTCTGTGTCTGTCTGTGTCTGTGAGTATCTGTAGGTATCTCTCTCTGTGTGTGTGTGTGTGTGTGTGTGTGTGTGTGTGTGTGTGTGTGTGTCTGAGTGTGTGTGTGTGTGTGTGTGTGTGTGTGTGTGTGTGTGTGTATGTGTGTGTGGGTGTGTGTGTGTGTGTGTGTGTGTGTGTGTGTGTGTGTGTGTGTGTGTGTGTGTGTGTGTGTGTGTGTGTGTGTGTGTGTGTCTTTGTCTGTGTGTTCGTGTGCGTGTCTGACTGTGTCTGTGTCTTTTTTTTTTTTTTTTTTAATGTAGGAAGGACACTGGCCAAGGGCAACAAAAATCTAATAAAAAAAATGCCTACTGAAATGCCAGTCCTATAAAAGGGTCAAAGCAGTGGTCAAAAATAGATGAATAAGTGTCTTGAAACCTCCCTCTTGAAGGAATTCAAGTCATAGGAAGGTGGAAATACATAAGCAGGCAGAGAGTTCCAGAGTTTACCAGAGAAAGGGATGAATGATTGAGAATACTGGTTAACTCTTGCGTTAGAGAGGTGGACAGAATAGGGGTGAGAGAAAGAAGAAAGTCTTGTGCAGCGAGGCCGCGGAAGGAGGGGAGGCATGCAGTTAGCAAGATCAGAAGAGCAGTTAGCATGAAAATAGCGGTAGAAGACAGCTAGATATGCAACATTGCGGCGGTGAGAGAGAGGCTGAAGACAGTCAGTTAGAGGAGAGGAGTTGATGAGACGAAAAGCTTTTGATTCCACCCTGTCTAGAAGAGCAGTATGAGTGGAACCCCCCAGACATGTGAAGCATACTCCATACATGGACGGATAAGGCCTTTGTACAGAGTTAGCAGCTGGGGGGGGTGAGAAAAACTGGCGGAGACGTCTCAGAGCACCTAACTTCATAGAAGCTGTTTTAGCTAAAGATGAGATTGAAGTTTCCAGTTCAGATTATAAGTAAAGGACAGACCGAGGATGTTCAGTGTAGAAGAGGGGGACAGTTGAGAGTCATTGAAGAAGAGGGGATAGTTGTCTGGAAGGATGTGTCGAGTTGATAGATGGTGGAATTGAATTTTTGAGGTATTGAACAATACCAAATTTGCTCTGCCCCAATCAGAAATTTTAGAAAGATCAGAAGTCAGGCGTTCTGTGGCTTCCCTGCGTGATATGTTTACCTCCTGAAGGGTTGGACGTCTGTGAAAAGACGTGGAAAAGTGCAGGGTGGTATCATCAGCGTAAGAGTTGACAGGACAAGAAGTTTGGTTTAGAAGATCATTAATGAATAATAAGAAGAGAGTGGGTGACAGAACAGAACCCTGAGGAACACCACTGTTAATAGATTTAGGAGAAGAACAGTGACGTCTACCACAGCAGCAATAGAACGGTCAGAAAGGAAACTTGAGATGAAGTTACAGAGAGAAGGATAGAAACCGTAGGAGGGTAGTTTGGAAATCAAAGCTTTGTGCCAGACTCTATCAAAGGCTTTTGATATGTCCAAGGCAACAGCAAAACTTTCACCAAAATCTCTAAAAGAGGATGACCAAGACTCAGTAAGGAAAGCCAGAAGATCACCAGTAGAGCAGCCTTGACGGAACCCATACTGGCGATCAGATAGAAGGTTGTGAAGTGATAGATGTTTAAGAATCTTCCTGTTGAGGATAGATTCAAAAACTTTAGATAGGCAGGAAATTAAAGCAATAGGACGGTAGTTTGAGGGATTAGAACGGTCACCCTTTTTAGGAACAGGCTGAATGTAGGCAAACTTCCAGCAAGAAGGAAAGGTAGATGTTGACAGACAGAGCAGAAAGAGTTTGACTAGGCAAGGTGCAAGCACGGAGGCACAGTTTCGGAGAACAATAGGAGGGACCCCATCAGGTCCATAAGCCTTCCGAGGGTTTAGGCCAGCGAGGGCATGGAAAACATCATTGCAAAGAATTTTAATAGGTGGCATGAAGTAGTCAGAGGGTGGAGGAGAGGGAGGAACAATCCCAGAATCGTCCAAGGTAGAGTTTTTAGCAAAGGTTTGAGCAGAGTTCAGCTTTAGAAATAAATGTGATAGCAGTGGTGCCATCTGGTTGAAATAGAGGAGGGAAAGAAGAAGAAGCAAAGTTATTGGAGATATTTTTTGGCTAGATACCAGAAATCACGAGGGGAGTCAGATATTGAAAGGTTTTGACATTTTCTGTTAATGAAGGAGTTTTTGGCTAGTTGGAGAACAGACTTGGCATGGTTCCGGGCAGAAATATAAAGTGCATGAGATTCTGGTGATGGAAGGCTTAAGTACCTTTTGTGGGCCACCTCTCTATCATGCATAGCACGAGAACAAGCTGTGTTAAACCAAGGTTTAGAAGGTTTAGGACGAAAAAAAGAGTGAGGAATGTATGCCTCCATGCCAGACACTATCACCTCTGTTATGGGCTCAGCACACAAAGACGGGTCTCTGACACGGAAGCAGTAGTCATTCCAAGGAAAATCAGTCTGTGTCGGTGTGTGTGTCTGTGTGTGTCTGTGTCTATGTGTGTCTGTGTGTGTGTGTGTGTGTGTGTGTGTGTGTGTGTGTGTGTGTGTGTGTGTGTGTGTGTGAGTGTGTGTCTGTGTGTGTGTGTGTGAGTGTGTGTCTGTGTGTGTGTGTGTGTGTCTGTCTGATAATAATAATAATAATAATAATAATAATAATAATAATAATAATAATAATAATAATAATAGTAATAATTATAAACGGTTTATTCTTCAGGCAGTTAACAGAATGAAAATGTACAGAAGGGATGGGGAAATACTTAACATTTATCCTAAAGCTAAGTCTAATCTAAAAGAGAAATACTATTGATTGATGGCTCGCACCATGGTGGAGTCTGTACCGGTCCGTGCGCGGCGCCTTTAGGGGCGTTATTTTGTGGTGTCTGGTGGAGCTGACCGGGCGAGGCAGGATGTCACTAAGGGCGTCGTTAATGAGGAGGAGGAAGCATAGTGAACCCATCTTGGTTCCCTGGGGGACCCCACATGTCAGCTGTTGGAAATTAGATCCCTGATAGCGAACGGCCTGACGCCTCCCTATGAGGGAGTCGGCTAGCCACGCTACCAGGTTAGGAGGGAGACCCAGACTTATTGCCTTGCTGATGATCAAGATCAAAGGCTTTTTTGAAGTCCACAAAAGCAACAGCTAGAGAGGTGTTTCGCTTGTCAAGGTGGCTGTGGATGAATTCAAGGAAGCTGGTCAGGTAATGGGAGGTGGAGGTGGCTTTCATATTTCCAAACTGTCTGATATCCACGGTATTACAAATTTTGGTGTAGGCCCACTCATACACAAAATCTTCACAAATAAGGCTAAGGATGGGGGTGATAGAGACTGGCCTGATGTCATTGAGTGACAGTGGACTGGAAGTTTTGGGGATGGGGGTGACGTAAGATGTCTTCCAGTCCGCTGGGCAAGAGTGTTGGGAGAGAGAGAGGCGTTTATTATGGAGCATAGTGGTGTTGCTAGCTCTACAGCAAACTCCTTGTGAATTTTTATAGGAAAGTCAGTGGGTGTGGTGGATCTTTGTTTGAATTTGAGTATTCTCTTAAAAACATCCATCGCCTGGACAATGGGAGGAGGGGAGGGAGCGGGAAGATAGGTAGGAAGCGGAGTTGTGTGGAGGGGAGGAAAGGTCTAACAGATAGCGGCAAAATGAACGTTCATCTCCTCAGCCGCAAGATTAGCAGGAAGGTGTGAGGTGCAAGGGAGGGATGAAGTGTGCTTTTTTTAGGCCACACAAAGCTTTGATCTTAGTGTACCACTGTCTGTTGTTGGTCAGCTTGAGGTGGTGTATCTTGTCTAGGTAATAGCTTGCCTTTGCAGCCTTAATCTCCCTGATCACTCTGTTTCTTAGTTTCCTGTATAGGACCGGGCAGGAGTGGAACGCCCAGGTCCGCTGACGCAAGAGTCTTTCAATGGGGGGCGTCATCCATTGGGCATCAGACGGGTGCGCTGTGACGCTCTTTGCTGGGAAGTAGCGGTGGAAGGCTTCTGTGGTGGTGGCGACGTAATTTTGCCATTTTAAGTGGACATTCTCCACATCCAGCACCTCGGTCCACGGGTGTTGTGTCACCCAATGCCCAAAGTCCCTCATGGCTAAATCAGGCATGGGGCGGTGACAGCTGACCGGAGGGTCAAGGTGGTGGGTGTGGGTGTCCACAGTATGGAGAGGTGGGTGCTCCATGCCATGGGAGGCAGCGGCTTGGGGGGCGAGTACTGTTGGCCCAGGTCTGTCAGTATAAGGTCGAGGATGGCTTGCTGGTGAGTGGGGAAGTCCACGACCTGGGTGAGGTGTAGCTGGTGTAGGATATCGTTGATATCTAATCTGTTAAAGTCCCCACAGATGACCAGCTTGGCGGCAGGATTCCTCACCCTCAGGGCATCAACAGTGTCGATGATGTGAGCGGTAAGTAAATGTGCTGTGGCGGCTCGTGGGGGGTGGTACACGACGCACACGATGATAGAGGCCGTGTTGCTGGGATGGCAGGGGGCGTAACTCTCTCCCACAGGGCCTCCACACCGGCAGGAATATCGACAGGGAGGTGTGAGGGGCTGAGGGCAGAGCGGCAGAAAACGCCCACTATCCCCTCTTGTGTCCTGACCTGAGGTGATTGTAGAGCTGGTAGTCCTGCATCGTGCACACCTCAGGAACAATCTGCCACGTCTCAGTAACCGCCACAATGTCCGCACAAGTAGAACTCACCGTAACAATCAACTCGTCGATATTGTTGGCCAGAGACGTCGCAGAGGAAGGAGGGAAGACTATACCACACATGTGGCACTTCAAATTGTTTGTATCCCCTCTTCTCCACCCTGTGGTCCTCTCTGACACTGGAGGTCACTACCTTGATGGGACGCACCACACTTTTACCTCCTCTCGATCCTCGGTTCCGAAATAGTTTCAAGGTCTCTCTCTCTCTGTGTGTGTGTGTGTGTGTGTGTGTGTGTGTGTGTGTGTGTGTGTGTGTCTCTGTCTGTGTCTGCGGTTGAATGTCTCTCCGTGTGTGTCTGTGTGTGTGTCTCTGTGTCTGTGTCTCTCTGTGTGTGTGTGTGTGTGTGTGTGTATCTGTGTATGTGTCTGCGTCTGTGTGTGTATGTGTCTGTGTCTCTGTATGTGCCTGTGTCTGTGTGTGTGTGTGTGTGTGTGTGTGTGTGTGTGTGTGTGTGTGTGTGTGTGTGTGTCTGTCTGTGTGTTTCTGTGTCTGTATGTCTGTGTGCATGCCTGTGTGAATGTCTGTGTCTGTGTGTGTGTATGTGTGTGTGTGTGTGTGTGTGTGTGTGTGTGTGTGTGTGTGTGTGTGTGTGTGTGTGTGTGTGTGTCTGTTTCTGTGTCTGTTTGTGTCTGTTTGTGTCTGCGTCTGTGTCTCTGTGTTTGTGTGTGTGTATGTGTGTGTGTACGTATATGTGTGTGTGTGTGTGTGTGTGTGTGTGTGTGTGTGTGTGTGTGTGTGTGTGTGTGTGTGTGTGTGTGTGTGTGTGTGTGTGTGTGTGTGTGTGTGTATCTGTGTCTCTCTACGTGTCTGTGTGTGTTTGCGTCTATGTGTGTGTTTTTGTGTGTGTGTATGTGTGTGTTTGTGTGTGTGTGTCTGCATGTGTCGCAGGTGTGTGTGTATGTGGCAGCCGTCGAAGGTGGACGTGCCAGTACTAGCTCCCGGAATCAATTTCTTTATCGTCACAAAGACTATATGATTGAACTGGAAAAATTAGAGTGTTATATACATTCTCTGAGGCAATGTTGATACAAGTTTATCCATATTATTGGTCAGCTCTGGAAATTAAAGTGACTGAAAGTGGTACATGAGAACTGACCGTTTCAATAATTCAGTAGAAACTTCGAGCCTTCCAGTCTCGTGCATCACCAACTGTACCACATGCTATACACACACACTTCGGTATAACCAATACATGTGGTGTAATTTTGGAAATCGCAAGCTGCTAGTAATATAGTGTATTTAGTGAAAATGTCCAGACCATTATCAGAACTTCTCGGTTCGAATAAACGTCAACTGAATGCCATAAGAAAGGAGGATCTGGTCGAAAGTTTGTTGGCTGTTCGAACTCAAGATGAACCAATACGCAGTCTATACGCAGTTAACAGCTTTGTTGAAGGAAGTCTCCGAGTTGAAGTCAGCTATTACGTCACCCGACGGAGTTGTCTGTACCACAAATAAAAAGGTATCAGATTTACAAAATCAAGTGAAAAAACAAGCTGAGATAATTAGTAGCCAACAACGATATTCAGAAGTTTTGGACAAAAAAGAACGGGAAAATAATATTGTCCTACTCGGCATTCCTGATGACCAAGAAAATCTTGACAGAGCAAAATCAGATGCAGCAAAGGTGGAGAGAGTGTTTGAGAAGGTAAAAGCGGATGTAGGGGTAATACGAGCTGTGAGAAGGCTAGGAAGTGGTAACAACGGACGACGACGCCCGATCCTGGTCACCTTGACATTGCAGGAGGATAGAGACACCCTGCTGGATAAGGCGAAACGGCTAAAGACCTGCGAGGAGCCGTTTAAGAAAATTTCCATCAAGAAGGACATTCACCCGAGTGTACGTGCGGAGTGGAAGAGACTGTGGGAGGCGGAAAAGAGAGAGAAGGAACAACCAGAAAACGTCGGTTGCAACATCCACCTCAATGTTAGAGAGCGTCGGCTGTACAAAGACGGAATGGTGATCGACCAGTGGACTCTCCAGGTTTTTTTAGGAAGACCACAACAGGAAAGTAAAATTAGAATTGTTTCTTGGAATATAAATGCGGCTGGGACAAAGCTTGAAAAATATAATGTCCAGAATTTTCTGATAAGATATGATATCATTGGTATTAATGAAATTAAGACTACTTTACCACTTAATTTACCAGGCTATAAATGTTATAAGAGTATAAATGGTCATGAAGGTCATCGAGGTGGGACAGCTGTATTTGTGAAGGATTACTTGACTGCCTTCATCACCAGCATGGATAACAGTGTACCAGACCAGGTGTGGGTTCAGTTTAGTTGTATGATGGGTGTCGTGTTTGGATTCTGTTATGTTCCACCATCTGACTCACCTTAGGTTAGCCATATATCTCTCTCAACTCTACATGAAAAGATAAATAGCTTTGTTAACAACGAAAAGTTTGTAATTATTGGGGACTTTAATTCTAGATTTGGATCCAGTGTTCACTTGCCCATGAAAAGTGACATATCAGATGCGCAGTTATACACATGTCCCATGATACCAGATGATGTTAGGGTTGCTAATGACAATGCACTTGTTTTAGGAATAATATGTAGTGATAATGGGTTTCTAGTGTTGAACAACTTGTCTACACCTTCGAGATATTTCAGAGGTGGGAGAACCTTTAAGAAGAAAAATTAATGGATTTCATTGATAACATTGATAACCTGAAGATTCATCAGACTAATGATTTGCCATCTGATCACGCCCCTGTCAGTTTAGAGATCAGGTCACGTGGAGTGGGAATGAAGCACCTGTGCCAGCGTGCAGGGCAACTGGGAGAACACTGGTACTTTGGAAATGAACTAGCTGACAAAGGAGTCGTGCATAAACCTATCAGATATGATAGTATTGATAAAAATATATTTTTGTCAAACTTATCTGAGATAGATTTTAGCTGTGATGGGCCAGAAGATGTTCATGCACTTGCTCTCAGGATTTCAGAGTCATTATATTTGAGCGCAGCTTCCAGTCGCGTCAACCAAGTGTCAGCCCAGGAAGATGGTGGCCATGATCTTTGGGCCAGGCTGGTTTCGGACCGGGATGACAGGCGCGTTTGGGAGGCTATAGGTTGGAACGGGAAGGAGTGTTCCATGTGACCAAGACTTAAATTTTTTTTACGAAAATTCGTTCGGTGTTGCGGATCAACAGGGGGATACCGAGTCGAATGAACATGATGTGTATGTTCCCGTTCTGGATGATCCTATCTCTTCAGATGAGGTGTACAAACATGTAAATAAGTTAAAACCAGGGAAAGCTAGTAGCCCTGATGGAGTACTTCCGGGCCTTCTTAAGGTATTACCAGCTCAATGTATGTCGATGATTTCCATGTTACTTAATTATGTGTTTTATTGGTCTACTTATCCCACTTGTTGGACTGTTGCTAAATTCGTCCCACTTTTCAAGAAAGGTGATAGGGAAGATATACGAAGTTACAGAGGAATTAATATTATTAATTGCATGGCAAAAGTGTATGATATGGTTCTTTGTTTACGGCTCGAAACCTGGTTCAAGCCTTTCCGAGAGCAGACGGGAGCTCAGCGAGGTCAAGGATGCCTTGAACATATAGTGACTCCTAGATTGCTTATTGATATTGCAAAGAAAAAGAAGAACAATCTGTATGTAACGTGTGTGGATTTTAGTTCAGCCTATGATAGAGTATCGAGACCACTTATGTTGAGACTCCTCAAACTAGGGTGTGGGACTGTGATGCTTAGTGCCGTAGCTGCGATGTATCAGGTGACTCAGAGTGTTATGGGCACTGCGGTGTTTTCAGTTGCCGTAGGTGTCAGACAAGGCTCACCCACAAGTTGTTTGTTATTTATACTGTATGTCAATGACTTAATCCAATTAATTAAAGAAAATTGTCCTGATGATGTTTTTTTTTAAAGTGGCTTCATGTTCTCATGTTAATGGACGATACAGTGTTGCTCTCCACGACTCGAGACCGAATGACTAGGAAATCAAGTTTGTTAAAACAGTATTGTGACATGTATAATATGGGTATAAACTTAACTAAAACTAATTTCTTCGTAATCAACTCTTCGTCGGTGGTGGACAATATTTCTAAAGAAATTTATTTCTAAAGAAAAACAATGATTTACCGTTCTTAGTAAAAAAAAAAAAACGAGTATTTGATGCGTGTCTAATGTCTTCTCTATTGTATGGCTGCGAATCGTGGTTGAGTGCGGATCTTAGTCCTGTTAATAAGTTATATAACTGGTCTTTGAAAAGTCTTCTTGATGTCAGGGGGAACACATGCAACGACCTGTGTTATATTGAGTCAGGATACCCACCATTAAAAGTTCTGGTTAAGAAAAGGCAAAGTGGGAAGAAAGGTAGGCGATGGACGATGATCCATTTTCGTTTGTAGTTAAGACAGTATGTGATACAGGAGGTAATACCAAACTATAGCTGAGAGGCTTGTTGCATGAGAACCCTGATGACATACAAGTGGGATGGAATGAACTAAGAAACTGTGTGCTAAATTCAGCATTATCAAGAAGAATTACTTATAGAACTGTAATGAACCCAACCTTGGCAGTTCACCCATTATATCAAGCGAACTACAAAGTAAGTAAATTACATAGGTCCGCTTTCACCCGATTCCGTGTGTCAGCACATTCTCTTGCAGTGGAGGTGGGTAGGTGGAGTAGAGGGGGCCGCGGTTATCTCCCACTAGCAGAGAGGGTGTGTACTTGTGGGGACCTTCAGACAGAGGAGCATGTTATTCAGTTGTCCCTTAACGCAACATTTTCATTGTGTTGTATGGGTTGTTGTGATCAATATAATAATGATAATAATAATGTGTATTTGTGTCTGTGTGTGTGTGTGTGTGTGTGTGTGTGTGTGTGTGTGTGTGTGTGTGTGTGTGTGTGTGTGTGTGTGTGTGTGTGTGTCTGTGTGTATGTGTGTGTCTTTGACTGTGTATATGTGTGTCTGTCTGTGTGTGTGTGTGTGTGTGTGTGTGTGTGTGTGTGTGTGTGTGTGTGTGTGTGTGTGTGTGTGTGTGTGTGTGTGTGTCTTTGTCTTTGTATGCATGTGTCTGTGTGTGTGTGTGTGTGTGTGTGTGTGTGTGTGTGTGTGTCTTTTTGTCTATGTTCGTGTTATACTGGTCACACTTGACAGTAAGGAGGCCAGGGACAAGGTGTTAAACAAGGCAAGTAAGCTTAAACAAGACAGTGGAGAGTTGGATAAGATCTACATTAAGAAGGACGTCCACCCAAGCATCCGAGCAGAGTGGAGGAGGTTGCGTTAGGCGGAGAGGAATGAGAAGGAGCGTCCTGAGAACGCTGGTTGTGTAATACGACTGGATGCACGAGAGAGGAAGCTGTACAGGGATGGAGTAGTGATCGACGCATGGATCCTGCAGTTTTTCTAGTTAGACCACAGCATGTAAGAGTTCTTAAGATATTATCATGGAATGTGAACGGTGTCAAAACGAAATTAGAGAAGAAACATGTTCATGATTTACTTCAGAATTTTGATATAATTAGTTTAAATCAAGTCAAGACTCCGCTGGCCAGTACAATGGATTATTTATATGTGTGTTTTGTTTAATAATATATTGTAATCTGATAGTTACCCATTAGCTTGGACAAGGGCAAAGTTAGTTCCAATTTTTAAGAAGGGTGACAGGACAGATGCGAGAAACTATAGGGGAATAAGTATAATAAACAGTATTGCCAAGGTGTACGACATGGTGTTGTGTGCGAGACTGAGACAGTGGTTTATACCTTTCAGGGAGCAAGCTGGTGCTCAGGAGAAGAGAGGGTGTGTGGAGAACATAGTGGCTCTCAGGTTGTTATGTGACATGGCTAGGAGGAGGAAATTAACTTTATTTGTAAAATTCATTGACATTTCCCAAGCCTACGACAGAGTACCTAGACATAAATGATTTTATGTGTTACGAAGATTAGGATGTGGCTCAGCTATGTTATGTGAACTTATTGCTATGTATACTGTGACAGAAAGCGTGGTCGGAACGGCGGTGGTCTTAATAACTCTAGGTGTGAGACAAGGATCATCCACCTCATGTTTACTTTTTATCATCCTGGTTAATGACCTTATAAGACTAATCAAAGAAGTGTGTGGACATGATGGATTTTTACAATGGCTACATATATTTGTACTAATAGATGATACGGTGCTATTATCGACAACGAGGGCAAATATGATGAGAAAGGTATCTTTGTTACAAGATTATTGCAAAGAATATGGCATGAAAGTTAACCAATCCAAGACAAAGTTTTTTGTGATAAGCGGCAGTGAGAGGGATCGTGAACCTTTGGTGGTGGGCGACTTGGTGGTGGAACATTGTGACACATATGTGTATTTAGGATCACCGTTTACCACCACTGCCGTCAAAGTCCATGCTAATAATAAGATGTCACATGTGTTAAAGTTTGTGTCTTTTGTCACGAAAAATAATAATATTCCGTTTGTGATAAAGAAGCGTGTATTTGATGCAGCTCTCATGTCATCACTACTTTATGGTTGTGAATCTTGGATAGGAGCTGATCTGAAAACGATGGTGAAGTTGTACAATTGGTGTCTGAAAAGATTACTAGCAGTGAGAAAAATAACATGTAATGACATTTACTACGTGAAGTCAAGGTATCCACCTTTCAAGGACTTAATCAGGCACAGACAACACAAATTTTTATATAGTATGTGGCATGAGAGGTCAGGATATGATGATGATCCTTTAACCTTCACAATTAGGATGACAGTGAACTCTAACACTCCAACCAGTCGGACCGTCAGAGAGATGATCAACACGAATGTACCGGACCTGAGCTTGGTAATGCAGATATTAAAAGATGACATGGTAAACAGTAAATCCTCAAGACGCACAACATATAAGGATATTAACCCAGATTTATTGGTACACCGTATATATACAGTGAAGCATGCAGTAAATGATATTCATAGAGTATCATTCACACAGTTTCGAGTAAGTGGGCATAGTTTAGCGTGTGAGACTGGCAGGTGGAATCAAAGAAACAGAGGTCGACTGGAGGTGAATAAGAGGCTGTGTGTGTGTGTGTGGAGGGTTACAAACAGAGAAACATGTAGTGCAGGATTGTCAGTTAACACAACAAATTAGGGATGAATACCAGTTCTCCACTTTAGAACAATTGTTTGGGGATCAGTTTACGTCAGAGATTATGTGTAAGATTGTTCATAACATTTTGACCATATATTAAAGAAGTAATAAATTATACTTGTGAATTTAATATATTTCACACGATTGTGGGATTAGTGAGGATTTCATAATTATAGTAGTGCGTAGATGTCATGAAAATGATTGTTTATATATATATTTTATAAACAAGGGTCTTAAGAAGAGATATTTCTCCAAGGTTTATGTTTAGCTCTTTTATTTTGTAATGATAGACTTCTAGTAACTAATAGATGATGGACTACAGTTAGGAAGTAATAATAATTTTATATTATCTTGTAGATTATGTGATACTATTATGTACAATCAATTGGTATTGTTTGCTGTGGACAATAAAATATCTATCTATCTATCTATCTATCTATCTGTATGTCTGTGTGTGTGTGTGTGTGTGTGAGTGTGTGTGTGTGTGTGTGTGTGTGTGTGTGTGTGTGTGTGTGTGTGTGTGTGTGTGTATGTCTGTTTGTGTGTGTGTGTGTGTGTGTAATAATAAAAATATTAATAATAATAATAAACGGTTTATTCTCTAGGCAGTTAACAAACTGAAAATGTACAGAGGGGGTGGGGAAATACTCAACATTTATACTGTGTGTGTGTGTGTGTGTGTGTGTGTGTGTGTGTGTGTGTGTGTGTGTGTGTACGTGTGTGTGTGTGTGTGTGTGGTTGTGTGTGTGTGTGTGTGTGTGTGTGTGTGTGTGTGTGTGTGTGTGTCTGTGTCTGTGTATGTGTGTGTGTGTGTGTGTGTGTGTGTGTGTGTGTGTGTGTGTGTGTGTGTGTGTGTGTGTGTGTGTGTGTGTGTGTGTGTGTGTGTGTGTGTGTTTCTGTGTCTGTAAGCGTGTCTGTGAGTCTGTCTCTCTCTGTGTGTTTGTGTGTTTGTGTCTGTGTGTGTGTGTGTGTGTGTGTGTGTGTGTGTGTGTGTGTGTGTGTGTGTGTGTGTGTGTGTGTGTGTGTGTGTGTGTGTGTGTGTGTGTGTGTGTGTGTGTGTGTGTGTGTGTGTGTGTGTGTGTGTGTGTGTGTGTGTGTGTGTGTGTGTGTGTGTGTGTGTATGTGTGTGTGTGTGTGTGTGTGTGTGTGTGTGTGTGTGTGTCTTTTTTTTTTTTTTATGTAGGAAGAACACTGGCCAAGGGCAACAAAAATCTATTGAAAAAAATGCCCACTGAAATACCAGTCCCATAAAAGGGTCAAACCAGTGGTCAAAAATTCATGAATAAGTGTCTTGAAACCTCCCTCTTGAAGGAATTCAAGTCATAGGAAGGTGGAAATTCAGAAGCAGGCAGGGAGTTCCACAGTTTACCAGAGAAAGGGAAGAATGATTGAGAATACTGGTTAATTCTTGCGTTAGAGAGGTGGACAGAATAGGGGTGAGAGAAAGAAGAAAGTCTTGTGCAGCGAGGCCCCGGAAGGAGGGGAGGCATGCAGTTAGCAAGATCAGAAGAGCAGTTAGCATGAAAATAGCGGTAGAAAACAGCTAGATACGCAACATTGCGGCGGTGAGAGAGAGGCTGAAGACAGTCAGTTAGAGGAGAGGAGTTGATGAGACGAAAAGCTTTTGAAAGCCTGTCTAGAAGAGCAGTATGAGTGGAACCTCCTCAGACATGTGAAGCATACTCCATACATGGACGGATAAGGCCCTTGTACAGAGTTAGCAGCTGGGGGGTGAGAAAAACTGGCTGAGACGTCTCAGAACACCTAACTTCATAGAAGCTGTTTTAGCTAGAGATGAGATTGTAGTTTCCAGTTCAGATTATAAGTAATGGGCAGACCGAGGGGGACAGTTGAGTGTCATTGAAGAAGAGGGGATAGTTGTCTGGAAGGTTATGTCGAGTTGATAGATGGAGGAATTGAACAATACCAAGTTTGCTCTGCCCCAATCAGAAATTTTAGAAAGATCAGAAGTCAAGCGTACTGTGGCTTCCCTGCGTGATATGTTTACCTCCTGAAGGGTTAGACGTCTATGAAAAGACATGGAAAAGTGCAGGGTGGTATCATCAGCGTAGGATTGGATAGGACTAGAAGTTTGGTTTAGAAGATCATTAATGAATAATAAGAAGAGAGTGGGTGACAGGACAGAACCCTGAGGAACACCACTGTTAATAGATTTAGGAGAAGAACAGTGACCGTCTACCACAGCAGCAATAGAACGGTCAGAAAGGAAACTTGAGATGAAGTTACAGAGAGAAGGATAGAAACCGTAGGAGGGTAGTTTGGAAATCAAAGCTTTGTGCCAGACTCTATCAAAAACTTTTGATATGTCCAAGGCAACAGCAAAAGTTTCACCAAAATCTCTAAAAGAGGATGATCAAGACTCAGTAAGGAAAGCCAGAAGATCACCAGTAGAGCGGCTTTGCCGGAACCCATACTGGCGATCAGATAGAAGGTTGTGAAGTGATAGATGTTTAAGAATCTTCCTGTTGAGGATAGATTAAAAAATTTTAGATAGGCAGGAAATTAAAGCAATAGAACGGTAGTTTGAGGGATTAGAACGGTCACCCTTTTTAGGAACAGGTTGAATGTAGGCAAACTTCCAGCAAGAAGGAAAGGTAGATGTTAACAGACAGAACTGAAAGAGTTTGACTAGGCAAGGTGCAAGCACGGAGGCACAGTTTCGGAGAACAATAGGAGGGACCCCATCAGGTCCATAAGCCTTCCGAGGGTTTAGGCCAGCGAGGGCATGGAAAATATCATTGCAAAGAATTTTAATAGGTGGCATGAAGTAGTCAGAGGGTGGAGGAGAGGGAGGAACAAGCCCAAAATCGTTCAAGGTAGAGTTTTTAGCAAAGGTTTGAGCGAAGACTTCTGCTTTAGAAATAGATGTGATAGCAGTGGTGCCATGTGGTTGAAATAGAGGAGGGAAAAAAGAAGCAAAGTTATAGGAGATATTTTTGGCTAGATGCCAGAAATCAGGAGGGGAGTTAGCTCTTGAAAGGTTTTGACATTTTCTGTTAATGAAGGAGTTTTTGGTTAGTTGGAGAACAGACTTGGCATGGTTCCGGGCAGAAATATAAAGTGAATGAGATTCTGGTGATGGAAGGCTTAAGTACCTTTTGTGGTACTGTGTATGTATGTCTTTGTTTATGTGTGTGTGTGTGTGTGTGTGTGTGTGTGTGTGTGTGTTTCAGAGGAGGTAGAGAAATGCATCACAACAGTTTTGCTGTGGTTGATGGTCATCCTGCTCTCCTCCGTCCACGTCTGCAGTCGCTCCAGAATTGCTTGCAGTGGCGAGTAGTCCGGGTTTTTGGTGGAAACTGGGACGCCCACGGTGCAGTCGTCCACATACTTCCAGCAATGGGGGTGTCAGTGAGGGCGTCGTTAATGAGGAGGAGGAAGCATAGAGGACCCATCTTGGGCCCCTGGGGGACCCCACATGTCAGCTGTTGGAAATTAGAGACAGAGCCCTGATAGCGAACGGCCTGACGCCTCCCTGTGAGGAAGTCAGCTAACCACGCTACCAGGTTAGGAGGGAGACCCAGACTTACTGCCTTGCTGATGACAACAGTGTGATCAACAAGATCAAAGGCTTTTTTGAAGTCCACAAAAGCAACAGCTAGAGAGGTGTTTCGCTTGTCCAGGTGGCTGTGGATGAATTCAAGGAAGCTGGTCAGGTAATGGGAGGTGGAGGTGGCTTTAATATTTCCAAATTGTCTGATATACACGGTATTACAAATTTTGGTGTAGCCCACTCATACACAAAATCTTCACAAATAAGGCTAGGGATGGAGATGATGGAGACTGGCCTGAGGTCATTGAGTGTCTGTGGAATGGAAGTTTTGGGGATGGGGGTATCGTAAGATGTCTTCCAGTCTGCGGGGCAAGAGTGTTGGGAGAGTGAGGCGTTTATTATGGAGCATAGCGGTGTTGCTAGCTCTACAGCAAACTCCTTGTAAATTTTTATAGGAAGGTGTGGTGTGGTGGATCTTTGTTTGAATTTGAGTATTCTCTTAAAAACATCCACCGCCTGGACAATGGGGGGAAGAGAGGGAGCGGGAAGATAGGCAGGAAGCGGAGTGGTGTGGAGGGGAGGAAAGGATTGACAGATAGCAGCAAAATGATCATTCATCTCCTGAGCCGTGAGATTAGCAGGAAGGTGTGAGGTGCAAGGAAGAGATGAAGTGTGCTTTTGTAGGCCACACAAAGCTTTGATCTTAGCGTACCACTGTCTGTTGTTGGTCAGCTTGAGGTGGTGTATCTTGTCTGGGTAATAGTTTGCCTTTGCAGCCTTAATCTCCCTGATCACTCTGTTTCTTAATTTCTTGTATAGGACCGGGCAGGAGTGGAACACCCAGGTCCGCTGACGCATGAGTCTTTGAATGGGGGGCGTCATCCAGGAGGCATCAGACGGGTGCACTGTGACGCTCTTGGTTGGGCAGTAGCGGTGGAAGGCTTCTGTGGTGGTGTCGATGTAATTTTGCCATTTTAAGTGGACGTCCTCCACATCCAGCACCTCAGTCCACGGGTGTTGTGTCACCCACTGCCCAAACTCCCTCATGGCCGATTCAGGCATGGGGAGGTGGGTCCTGGTGACAACTGACCGGGTGGTCGAGGTGGTGGGTGTGGGTGTCCACAGTATGGAGAGGTGGGTGCTCCGTACCATGGGAGGCAGCGGCTTGGGGGGCGAGTACTGCTGGCCCAGGTCTGTCAGTATAAGGTCGAGGATGGCTTGCTGGTGGGTGGGGAAGTCCACGACCTGGGTGAGGTATAGCTGGTGTAGGATATCGTTGATATCTAATCTGTTAAAGTCCCCATAGATGACCAGCTTGGCAGCTGGGTACCTCACCCTCAGGGCATCAGTAGTGTCGATGATGTGAGCGGTGAGTAACTGTGCTGTGGCGGCTCGTGGGGAGTGGTACACGACGCACACGTAACTCTCACCCACAGGGCCTCCACACCGGCAGGAATATCGACAGGGAGGTGTGAGGGGCTGAGGGCAGAGCGGCAGAAAACGGCCACTCCCCCCCCGTCTACTGCGTCCTGATCTGAGGTGATGGTAGAGCTGGTAGTCCTGTATCGTGCACACCTCAGAAACGATCTGCCACGCCTCAGTAACCGCCACAATGTCCGCACAAGTAGAACTCATTGTCACAATCAACTCGTCCACCTTGTTGGCCAGAGACGTCGCATTATATAAGAGGAGGGAGGGAAGACTATACCACACACGCGGCACTTCAAAGTTTTTGTATTCCCTCTTCTACACCCTGCGGTCCTCTCTAGCACTGGAGGTCACTACCTTGATGAGACGCACCACACTTTTACCTCCTCTCGATCTGCGGCTCCGAAATAGTTTCAAGGTCTTAAGGCACTGTATCACGTTGGGCGGCGGGTAACCGGATCCTACGACGCAGAAGGTAGTTGCGTTCGTACGTTTGCACTGAAGCATACATTATTCTTTATGTGTCGACACGCACTCGCTAAATGTGTTCAAGTACAACAATCCCACCAGGGCGAGCCTAAAACTAAAAGCTAAAAGTTGAAAACAGAAAAACCTGAGGTCACTATCACTAGGGGGCGGGAAAGGCCAACAAGCTGGCCGAGGCTGCTCGAGAATGCCTAATGTCACACGTCCTGCCCGTGTGAGGTCAAGACGGTGTGTGTTTGTGTGTGTGTGTGAGCGTGTGTATGTGTTTGTGTGTGTGTCTGTTTGTGTGTGTGTGTGTGTGTGTGTGTGTGTGTGTGTGTGTGTGTGTGTGTGTGTGTGTGTGTGATAATAATAATGATAATAATAATAATGATAATAATAATAATAATAATAATAATAATAATAATAAACGGTTTATTCTTTAGGCAGTTAACAAACTGAAAATGTACAGAGGGGATGGGGAAATACTTAACATTTATCCTGTGTGTGTGTGTGTGTGTGTGTGTGTGTGTGTGTGTGTGTGTGTCCGTGTCTGTGTCTCTGTGTGTTTCTGTGTCTGTAAGTGTGTCTGTGTGTGTCTGTCTCTCTCTCTGTGTGTCTGTGTGTTTGTGTCTGGGTGTGTGAGTGTGTGTGTGTTTGTGTATGTGTGTGTGTGTGTGTGCTGTGGCGCTGCAGTGGTAAACACTGGTTGGATTGAGCTCCTCATTTAACGCCTATATATTCATTATTTCCTCAAGATATCAAGTGTGATATATACAAAAATATGCGTTAAACATCAGTGTACCAGTGGAATGTAAAGGAATTATGTAAATAGTGACAATAAGCTGGATATTTGCGATTTAAAGAGTAGTAGGGTGTGGCGGCTGAGATTCACCTCGGATAAGTTGACCGCCCAACTCGGTTATAATGAACTCTCTGAACTTCGTGGCCGATAACTGGTGATATAAGAAGTATCAATATAAGAACTAAATCACTAAGTGAATTGAAAAAAAACTGCAGCGCACCCAATTAACCCGGCTAACTAAGGAAGAACTTATGGATAGTATTTTGGGATCACCAGAGCCAGGGAAAGGCCAAGCTCAACTTCTGCAGCTGGTGAACAACCTGGTAAGCGAAGTGGCTGAGCTAAGAAAGGCAGTTACCGCACTTGACAGTATCATTAATAAGAGGTTTGAGACGCTACAGGCCCAGGTGGAGAAGCAAGGTAAGATCATAGCCAGACAACAAAGATATCTGGAGGCTATAGATCGAAAGGAGAAGGAGACGAATCTAGTAATAACTGGAGTGCCAGATGAGGACGAGGCCTTGGAGGGTGCAACATCAGAGCAGGATAAGCTAAGCAAGATCTGGACGGAGGTGGATGTGAGGGAGGCTGTCAAGTCACACCGGAGGTTGGGGACCAGGGGTGACAACCACAGACGTCGTGCTATACTGGTCACACTTGAGAATAAGGATGCCAGGGACAAGGTGTTAAACAAGGCAGGTAAGCTTAAACAAGCCAGTGGAGAGTTGAATAAGATCTACATTAAGAAGGACGTCCACCCAAGCATCCGAGCAGAGTGGAGGAGGCTGCGTGAGGCGGAGAGGAAGAAGAAGGAGCGTCCTGAGAACGCAGGCTGTGTAATACGACTGGATGCACGCAAGAGGAAGCAGTACAGGGATGGAGTAGTGATCGACGCATGGAACCTGCAGTTTTTCTAGGTAGACCAGAGCATGTAAGGGTTATTAAGATATTATCATGGAATGTGAACGGTGTCAAAACGAAATTAGAGAAGAAACATGTTCATGATTTACTTCCGAATTTTGATATAATTAGTTTAAATGAAGTCAAGACTCCGCTGGCAGTCTCATTTCCTGGTTATATATCTTATAAGAGTTGTGTTCGGGGTTCACCCGAGCGTGGAGGTACAGTGTTATTAATCAAGAATTATTTATCTAACTCTATAGTAAGTGTAGATGTTGATATTGAGGAACAGGTGTGGGTTCAGTTACGACATACACCTAAGTATTTATTTGGTTTTTGTTATGTATCCCCTGCAGACTCCCAGTATTATTCACACGAGTCGTTTTCTTCATTTCAAGAAAAAGTGAAAACTAGTGAAACGTGTAAAGAGTTTTGTATACTGGGGGATATGAACGCAAGATTTGGACAGTCTGTTCGTTCATTCCTGGACCAGGACGAGGTGCCAGGTATGGAAAACTTCTCGTACCCAGTGCTGCCCGATGGTGTCCCACTTCCTAATGAAAATGCCTTTATATTATAAAGTATGTGTAAAGAATCAGAGTTATTGGTGCTTAATAACTTAGATACACCAACGAATCACTTCATAAGCAAGAAAATGTATAAAAAAGGAACAGAATGGATCTCAGAATTAGACACATGTATTCAGAGTCCCTCAATGGTGAGCAGGGAGAGCGAGTTCTCCGTGATCCATAACGTTTCGTTACCTTCAGATCCCGCCCCGATTAGTATGACATTATCCCTGCCTGATGTAGATCTGGAGAGCTTGTACACTCGTGCTCACCAGTTGGGAGATTACTCAATTCATAATGGGGTTTCTAGCGTAAGAAAAGTAACAAAGCCCATTAGATTTTACAAATGTTGACGAAAGGTTATTTCTGCATAACGTTCAGCTATTAGATGTCCCTATGATAATGAACATTATCAATGATGATATCAATAATGTGACAGATATAGTATATCAATGTGTTTATAGTAGTGGTAAGCGTGAAGCCCACGTATAGGATGAAAACACTACTTTAGAGAGCTGGAAAAGACTGGTTGAGAACAAAGATGATCTGCAAGTCTGGAGGGTTATAAATTGGAAGGGAGAAGTTGGTGGTGAAAATAATTCAAATGTGTGCCCATATGATGATTATTTTAAAGATTATTTTGAAACTAACTTTAACTCTCCCGACAATGTGAAACTTACTGAATGTGACTTTTCCACCGATGTGTCTATACCCCTGTTAGATGACCCTATTAACCCATTAGAAATACATTAACAAGTGAAGCATTTGAAACCAGACAAAGCTCCAGGTCCTGATGGTGTATCACCCGGTATTGTTAAATTATTGCCAGTACAATGGATTATGTATATGTGTGTTTTGTTTAATAATATATTGTACTCTGGTAGTTACCCATTAGCTTGGACAAGGGCAAAGTTAGTTTCAGTTTTTAAGAAAGGTGACGGGACAGATGCGAGAAACTATAGGGGAATAAGTATAATAAACAGTATTGCCAAGGTGTACGACATGGTGTTGTGTGCGAGACTGAGACAGTGGTTTAGACCTTTCAGGGAGCAGGCTGGTGCTCAGGAGAAGAGAGGGTGTGTGGAGAAAATAGTGGCTCTCAGGTTGTTATGTGACATGGCTAGGAGGAGGAAATTAACTCTATTTGTAATATTCATTGACTTTTCCCAAGCCTACGACAGAGTACCTAGACATAAATGATTTTATGTGTTACGAAGATTAGGATGTGGCTCAGCTATGTTATGTGAACTTATTGCTATGTATACTGTGACAGAAAGCTTGGTCGGAACAGCGGTGGTCTTAATAACTCTAGGTGTGAGACAAGGATCACCCACCTCATGTTTACTTTTATTCATCCTGGTTAATGACCTTATAAGACTAATTAAAGAAGGGTGTGGACATGATGGATTTTTACAATGGCTACCTATATTTGTACTAATGGACGACACGGTGCTATCATCGAGGGCAAATATGACGAGAAAGGTATCTTTGTTACAAGATTATTGCACAGAATATGGCATGAAAGTTAACCAACCCAAGACAAAGTTTTTTTTGTGAGAGGGATCGTGAACCTTTGGTGGTGGAACATTGTGACACATATGTGTATTTAGGGTCACCGTTTTTTTTTTTTTTATGTAGGAAGGATACTGGCCAAGGGCAACAAAAATCTAATAAAAAAAATGCCCACTGAAATGCCAGTCCCATAAAAGGGTCAAAGCAGTGGTCAAAAATTGGTGGATAAGTGTCTTGAAACCTCCCTCTTGAAGGAATTCAAGTCATAGGAAGGTGGAAATACAGAAGCAGGCAGGGAGTTCCAGAGTTTACCAGAGAAAGGGATGAATGATTGAGAATACTGGTTAACTCTTGCGTTAGAGAGGTGGACAGAATAGGGGTGAGAGAGAGAAGAAAGTCTTGTGCAGCGAGACCGCGGAAGGAGGGGAGGCATGCAGTTAGCAAGATCAGAAGAGCAGTTGGAATGAAAATGGCGGTAGAAGACAGCTAGATATGCAACATTGCGGCGGTGAGAGAGAGGCTGAAGACAGTCAGTTAGAGGAGAGGAGTTGATGAGACGAAAAGCTTTTGATTCCACCCTGTCTAGAAGAGCAGTATGAGTTGAACCCCCCTAGACATGTGAAGCATACTCCATACATGGACGGATAAGGCCCTTGTACAGAGTTAGCAGCTGGGGGGGGGGGGTGAGAAAAACTGGCGAAGACGTCTCAGAACACCTAACTTCATAGAAGCTGTTTTAGCTAGAGATGAGATGTGAAGTTTCCAGTTCAGATTATAAGTAAAGGACAGACCGAGGATGTTCAGTGTAGAAGAGGGGGACAGTTGAGTGTCACTGAAGAAGAGGGGATAGTTGTCTGGAAGATTGTGTCGAGTTGATAGATGGAGGAATTGAGTTTTTGAGGCATTGAACAATACCAAGTTTGCTCTGCCCCAATCAGAAATTTTAGAAAGATCAGAAATCAGGCGTTCTGTGGCTTCCCTGCGTGATATGTTTACCTCCTGAAGGGTTGGACGTCTATGAAAAGACGTGGAAAAGTGCAGGGTGGTATCATCAGCATAGGAGTGGATAGGACAAGAATTTTGGTTTAGAAGATCATTAATGAATAATGAGAAGAGAGTGGGTGACAGGACAGAACCCTGAGGAACACCACTGTTAATATATTTAGGAGAAGAACAGTGACCGTCAACCACAGCAGCAAGAGAACGGTCAGAAAGGAAACTTGAGATGAAGTTACAGAGAGAAGGATAGAAACCGTAGGAGGGTAGTTTGGAAATCAAAGCTTTGTGCCAGACTCTATCAAAGGCTTTTGATATGTCCAAGGCAACAGCAAAAGTTTCACCAAAGTCTCTAAAAGAGGATGACCAAGACTCAGTAAGGAAAGCCAGAAGATCACCAGTAGAGCGGCCTTGACGGAACCCATACTGGCGATCAGATAGAAGGTTGTGAAGTGATAGATGTTTAAGAATCTTCCTGTTGAGGATAGATTCAAAAACTTTAGATAAGCAGGAAATTAAAGCAATAGGACGGTAGTTTGAGGGATTAGAGCGGTCACCCTTTTTAGGAACAGGTTGAATGTAGGCAAACTTCCAGCAAGAAGGAAAGGTAGATGTTGACAGACAGAGCTGAAAGAGTTTGACTAGGCAAGGTGCAAGCACGGAGGCACAGTTTCGGAGAACAATAGGAGGGACCCCATCAGGTCCATAAGCCTTCCGAGGGTTTAGGCCAGCGAGGGTTAAACCACCTCTGCCGTCAAAGTCCATGCTAATAATAAGATGTCACATGTGTTAAAGTTTGTGTCTTTTGTCACGAAAAATAATAATATTCCGTTTGTGATAAAGAAGCGTGTATTTGATGCAGCTCTCATGTCATCACTACTTTATGGTTGTGAATCTTGGATAGGAGCTGATCTGAAAACGATGGTGAAGTTGTACAATTGGTGTCTGAAAAGATTACTAGCAGTGAGAAAAATAACATGTAATGACATTTACTACGTGAAGTCAAGGTATCCACCTTTCAAGGACTTAATCAGGCACAGACAACACAAATTTTTATATAGTATGTGGCATGAGAGGTCAGGATATGATGATGATCCTTTAACCTTCACAATTAGGATGACAGTGAACTCTAACACTCCAACCAGTCGGACCGTCAGAGAGATGATCAACACGAATGTACCGGACCTGAGCTTGGTAATGCAGAAATTATAATATGACATGGTAAACAGTAACTCCTCAAGACGCACAATATATAAGGATATTAATCCAGATTTATTGGTACACCGTATATATACAGTGAAGCACGCAGTAAATAATATTCATAGAGTATCATTCACACAGTTTCAAGTAAGTGGGCATAGTTTAGCGTGTGAGACTGGCAGGTGGAACCAAAGAAACAGAGGTCGACTGGAGGTGAATGAGAGGCTGTGTGTGTGTGGAGGGTTACAAACAGAGACATGTAGTGCAGGATTGTCAGTTAACACAACAAATTAGGGATGAATACCAGTTCTCCACTTTAGAACAATTGTTTGGGGATCAGTTTACGTCAGAGATTATGTGTAAGATTGTTCATATTATTTTGACCATATATTAAAGAAGTAATAAATTATACTTGTGAATTTAATGTTTCACACGATTTTGGGATTAGTGAGGATTTGATAATTATAGTAGTGCGTAGATGTCATGAATATGATTATTTATGTATATTTTATAAACAAGGGTCTTAAGAATAGACATTTCACAAGTGTTTATGTTTAGCTCGTTTATTTTGTAATAATAGACTTCTAGTAACTAATGGATGATGGACTACAGTTATACAGTTAGGAAGTGATAATAATCTAATTTTATCTTGTTAGATTATGTAATACTATTATATACAATCCACTGGTATTATCTGTTTGCTGTGGTCAACAAAATTTCTATCTATCTATCTATCTCTGTTTCAGTGTCTGTGTCTGTGTGTTTCTGTGTGTGTCTGTGTCTTTTTTTTTTTTTTTTTTTTTTTTTTTTTTTTGTGTGTGTGTGTGTGTGTGTGTCTGTGTGTGTTTGTGTGTGTTTGTGTGTGTGTGTGTGTGTGTGTGTGTGTGTGTTAATGTTCATGCTGAAAGGAAAATGATGGATGGTAAGAAGTATATTTTATTTCTAAAGACAAACAATGATTTACCGTTCTTAGTAAAAAAACGAGTATTTGATGCATGTCTAATGTCTTCTCTATTGTATGGCTGCAAATCGTGGTTGAGTGCGGATCTTAGTCCTGTTAATAAGTTATATAACTGGTCTTTGAAAAGTCTTCTTGATGTCAGGGGGAACACATGCAACGACCTGTGTTATATTGAGTCAGGATACCCACCATTAAAAGTTTTGGTCATGAAAAGGCAAAAGATATTCTTTAAATGTAAGTGGGAAGAAAGGCAGACGATGGACGATGATTCATTTTCATTTGTAGTTAAGACAGTATGTGATACAGGAGGTAATACCAGACTGTACCTGACAGGCTTGTTGCATGAGAACCCTGATGACATACAAGTGGGATGGAATGAACTAAAAAACTGTGTGCTAAATTCAGCATCATCAAGAAGAATTACTTATAGAACTGTGATGAATCCAACCTTGGAAGCTCACCCATTATAACAAACGAACTACAAAGTAAGTGAATTACATAGGTCCGCTTTCACCCGATTCCGTATGTTAGCACATTCTCTTGCAGTGGAGGTGGGTAGGTGGAGTAGAGGGGGCCTCTCATTAGCAGAGAGGGTGTGTACTTGTGGGGACCTTCAGACAGAGGAGCATGTTATTCAGTTGTCCCTTAACGCAACATATTCGAGACATTTACCGGATTTCTATTATTCAAGAGCTATGTACGTCACAAGCTAATTACTCACTAGTATGTAAGATAGTTTGGGATGTGTTACAAGTCTATCGGAACTAAACTTGAATCATGTCGATGAAAGTTCTGTATATTTTTTGAATGGGAATAATATCATTTGTCTATTTTTTTTTTCTTCTCTCGGTAGGTAAAATAGGAGTTTAATCCACATGATGCATCTGTTCGTTTATTATTAGTATTTTTTTCTTTAATAAATAATTTTCGAATTTTGTGTTTAACTAAACTTGAATTATATGCATCAGCTTTGTGTATACTATTAAATGAGAATAATAGACTTTCAGATAATGCACATATGTTCATTTAATATTATTAATTTTTGAAAAGCATATTAATGTATTTCGTTATTAGAGGTATAAATTAGTTTTATTTATTATATTGTACTAGTATGTATAATCAACCGTGTCGTTGATTAATCTTAATAATTTCGTATGTCATTATCCGTTTTCTTTTACATTTTAAATTTATCCATAGTTTGCTAATTGTGACACTTCAAACATTTTATGACTTAATATTTCTAATTTTGTCACATACAATCACATTTATACAGCCTATAGTGATGGACCAAGTGTAAGTTTTTTGTATCTGTTTTAGAAGGTCGCTTATCGTTCGTCATGTTCTTAGTATTGTATGGGTTGTTGTGGTCAATAAAATAATAATGATAATAATAATAATAATAATAATAATAATAATAATAATAATAATAATAATGTGTGTGTGTGTGTGTGTATGTGTGTGTGTGTGTGTGTGTGTGTGTGTGTGTGTAATAATAATAATAATAATAATAATAAACGGTTTATTATTTAGGCAGTTGACAAA
>NC_087159.1:19087500-19090000 GCF_035594125.1 Scylla paramamosain | reverse complement strand
CAAAAATTGGTGGATAAGTGTCTTGAAACCTCCCTCTTGAAGGAATTCAAGTCATAGGAAGGTGGAAATACAGAAGCAGGCAGGGAGTTCCAGAGTTTACCAGAGAAAGGGATGAATGATTGAGAATACTGGTTAACTCTTGCGTTAGAGAGGTGGACAGAATAGGGGTGAGAGAAAGAAGAAAGTCTTGCGCAGCAAGGCCGCGGAAGTAGGGGAGGCATGCAGTTAACAAGATCAAAAGAGCGGTTAGCATGAAAATAGCGGTAGAAGACAGCTAGATATGCAACATTGCGGCGGTGAGAGAGAGGTTGAAGACAGTCAGTTAGAGGAGAGGAGTTGATGAGACGAAAAGCTTTTGATTCCACCCTGTCTAGAAGAGCAGTATGAGTGGAACCCCCCAGACATGTGAAGCATACTCCATACATGGACGGATAAGGCCCTTGTACAGAGTTAGCAGCTGGGCGGGTGAGAAAAACTAGCGGAGACGTCTCAGAACACCTAACTTCATAGAAGCTGTTTTAGCTAGAGATGAGATGTGAAGTTTCCAGTTCAGATTATAAGTAAAGGACAGACCGAGGATGTTCAGTGTAGAAGAGGGGGACAGTTGAGTGTCATTGAAGAAGAGGGGATAGTTGTCTGGAAGGTTGTGTCGAGTTGATAGATGGAGGAATTGAGTTTTTGAGGCATTGAACAATACCAAGTTTGCTCTGCCCCAATCAGAAATTTTAGAAAGATCAGAAATCAGGCGTTCTGTGGCTTCCCTGCGTGATATGTTTATCTCCTGAAGGGTTGGACGTCTATGAAAAGACATGGAAAAGTGCAGGGTGGTATCATCAGCGTAGGAGTGGATAGGACAAGAAGTTTGGTTTAAGAGATCATTAATGGATAATAATAAGAAGAGAGTGGGTGACAGGACAGAATCCTGAGGAACACCACTGTTAATAGATTTAGGAGAAGAACAGTGACCGTCTACCACGGCAGCAATACAACGGTCAGAAAGGAAACTTGAGATGAAGTTACAGAGAGAAGGATAGAAACCTTAAGAGGGTAGTTTGGAATTCAAAGCTTTGTGCCAGACTCTATCAAAGGCTTTTGATATCTCCAAGGCAACAGCAAAAGTTTCACCAAAATCTCTAAAAGAGGATGACCAAGACTCAGTAAGGAAAGCCAGAAGATCACCAGTAGAGCGGCATCGACGGAACCCATACTGGCGATCAGATAGAAGGTTGTGAAGTGATAGATGTTTAAGAATCTTCCTGTTGAAGATAGATTCAAAAACTTTAGATAAGCAGGAAATTAAAGCAATAGGACGGTAGTTTGAGGGATTAGAGCGGTCACCCTTTTTAGGAACAGGTTGAATATAGGCAAACTTCCAGCAAGAAGGAAAGGTAGATGTTGACAGACAGAGCTGAAAGAGTTTGACTAGGCAAAGTGCAAGCACGGAGGCACAGTTTCGGAGAACAATAAGAGGGACCCCATCAGGTCCATAAGCCTTCCGAGGGTTTAGGCCAGCGAGGGCATGGAAAACATCATTGCGAAGAATTTTAATAGGTGGTATGAAATAGTCAAAGGGTGGAAGAGAGGGAGGAACAAGCCCAGAATCGTTTTTAGCAAAGGTTTGAGCAAAGAGTTCAGCTTTAGAAATAGATGTAATAGCAGTGGTGCCATCTGGTTGAAGTAGAGGAGGGAAAGAAGAAGAAGCAAAGTTATTGGAGATATTTTTGGCTAGATGCCAGAAATCACGAGGGGAGTTAGATCTTGAAAGATTTTGACATTTTCTGGTAATGAATTAGTTTTTGGCTAGTTGGAGAACAGACTTGGCATGGTTCCGGGCAGAAATATAAAGTGCATGAGATTCTGGTGATGGAAGGCTTAAGTACCTTTTGTGGGCCACCTCTCTATCATGTATAGCCCGAGAACAAGCTGTGTTAAACCAAGGTTTAGAAGGTTTAGGACGAGAAAAAGAGTGAGGAATGTACACCTCCATGCCAGACACTATCACCTCTGTCATGCGGTCAGCACACAAAGACGGGTCTCTTACACGGAAGCAGTAGTCATTCCAAGGAAAATCAGCAAAATACCTCCTCAGGTCCCCCCAATGTATGTGTGTATGTGTGTGTCTGTGTCTGTTTGTGTCTGTGTGTTTGTGTCTGTGTGTGTCTGTGTGCATGTCTATGTGTGTGTATATGTCATGTCTATCTGTGTGTGTGTGTGTGTGTGTGTGTGTGTGTGTGTGTGTGTGTGTGTGTGTGTGTGTGTGTGTGTGTGTGTGTGTGTGTGTGTGTGTGTGTGTGGTGTGTGTGTGTGTGTGTGTGTGTGTGTGTGTGTATCTGTGTGTGTGTCTGTGTGTATGTGTCTATGTGTGTCTGTGTCTGTGTGGCTATGTGTATCTGTGTCTATGTATGCCTCTTTATGTGTGTGTGTGTGTGTGTGTGTGTGTGTGTGTGTGTGTATTTGTGTCAGTGTCTCTGTGTGTTTCTGTGTTAGTGAGTGTGCCTGT
>NC_087159.1:19060000-19062500 GCF_035594125.1 Scylla paramamosain | reverse complement strand
GACTTCTGAATCATCCACGTCTCAGAAACATGCTGCCGCCTGACGCGCCTCACCCGGCCCGTGCCAACAGACACCACAACAAGATAACGCCCCTAAAGCCGCCGCGTACGGACCGGTACAGACTCAGTGCGATTCCCACCATGGTGCGAGCCATCAATCAATATCACCCCCATCCCTAGCCTTATTTGTGAAGATTTTGTATATGACTGGGCCTACACCAAAATCTGTAATACCGTGGATATCAGACAGTTTGGAAATATTAAAGCCACCTCCACCTCCCATTACCTGACAAGCTTCCTTGAATTCATCCACAGCCACCTGGACAAGCGAAACACCTCTCTAGCTGTTGCTTTTGTGGACTTCAAAAAGGCTTTTGATCTTGTTGATCACACTGTTGTCATCAGCAAGGCAGTGAGTCTGGGTCTCCCTCCTAACCTGATAGCGTGGCTAGCCGACTTCCTCACATGGAGGCGTCAGGCCGTTCGCTATCAGGGCTCTGTCTCTACTTTCCAACAGCTGACTTGTGGGGTCCCCCAGGGGACCAAGATGGGTCCTCTCTGCTTCCTCCTCCTAATTAACGACGCCCTCACTGACACCCCCAATCACTGGAAGTACGTGGACGACTGCACCGTGGGCGTCCCAGTTTCCACCAAGAACCCGGACTACTCGCCACTGCAAGCGATTCTGGAGCGGCTGCAGACGTGGACGGAGGAGAGCAGGATGACCATCAACCACAACAAAACTGTGGTGATGGATTTCTGTACGTCCTCTGTACCAGTGCCCCTTCCCCAGCTCACAGTGCCTCTCCAGGTGGTCCAATGTGCCAAGCTCCTCGGAGTCACGGTGGACGACCAGCTGACCTCGAAGCAGCATGTCGCCAGCACCATAAGATCAGCTACCTAAAAGCTGTACATGCTGCGCAGACTCAGGTCGCTGGGGACGCCGACAGATGAGTTAAGGGCGGGTGTATTTTACTTTCATCCTCCCCAAACTCATATACGCCTCCCCAGCGTGGTCCTCCTCCCTCACACAAACTCAACAGCTACAGTTGGAGAGTGTGCAGAAAAGGGCGTGCAGGGTCATCCTTGGCCCTGCATACACCACCTATGAAGAAGCCCTGAACACCCTGAGGCTGTCCAGACTATCCACCAGATACCGTGAGGCTCTGGAGAAGTTTGGTAGGGGACTTCTGAATCATCCACGTCTCAGAAACATGCTGCCGCCTGACGCGCCTCGCCCGGCCCGTGCCACCAGACACCACAACAAGATAATGCCCCTAAAGGCGCCGCGTACGGACCGGTACAGACTCAGTGCGATTCCCACCGTGGTGCGAGCCATCAATCAATAGTCCCTTCTAGATTTGACTTACCTTTAGGATTAATGTCAATTATTTCCCTACCCCCAATGTACATTTTCAGTTTGTTGACTGCCTAAAGAATAAACCGTTTATTATTATTATTATTATTATTATTATTATTATTACGAACACACAGAGACATGCACAGAGACACACAGACACAAATACACATAGACAGAAACACACACAGAGAGACATAGACACACACATACACACACACACACACACACACACACACAGATATATATACACACACACACACACACACACACACACACACACACAAAACACACAGACATACACACACAGACAAACACACATACACACACACACACACACACACACACACACACACACACACACACACACACTTCCATTTTGCAGAGATCTCCATTCTTGAAGACTTCAATGTTCACCACCAGGTTTGGCTTCCCTCTCCCTTCACTGACCATCCTGGTGAACTAGCCTACAACTTTGCTATCCTCCATGACCTAGAGCAATTGGTGCAACACCCTACTCGTATTCCTGACCGTCTTGGAGATACGCCCAACATTCTTGACCTTTTCCTGACCTCTAATGGTTCTGCTTATACTCTCACCCTTTCTTCTCCGTTGGGCTCCTCCGATCACAGTCTCATATCTTTATCTTGTCCTATCACTCCAATCCCTCCTCAGGATCCCCCTAAGCGAAGATGCCTCTGGCGTTTTGACTCTGCTAGTTGGGGGGACCTGAGGAGGTATTTTGCTGATTTTCCTTGGAATGACTACTGCTTCCGTGTCAGAGACCCGTCTTTGTGTGCTGAGCGCATAATAGAGGTGATAGTGTCTGGCATGGAGGCGTACATTCCTCACTCTTTTTCTCGTCCTAAACCTTCTAAACCTTGGTTTAACACAGCTTGTTCTCGTGCTACACATGATAGAGAGATGGCCCACAAAAGGTACTTATGCCTTCCCTCACCAGAATCTCATGCACTTTATATTTCTGCCCGGAACCATGCCAAGTCTGTTCTCCAACTAGCCAAAAACTCCTTCATTAACAGAAAATGTCAAAACCTTTCAAGATTTAACTCCCCTCGTGATTTCTGGCATCTAGCCAAAATTATCTCCAATAACTTTGCTTCTTCTTCTTTCCCTCCTCTACTTC
>NC_087159.1:19050000-19055000 GCF_035594125.1 Scylla paramamosain | reverse complement strand
AATCTTTCTTCTTAGGATCCTTATTTATAAAATATATATAAACACTATTCTTAGAACCCTTATTTATGAAATATATATATAAACAATCATATTCATGACATCTACGCACTACTATAATGATCAAATCCTCACTAACCCCGCAATTGTGTGAAACATATTAAATTCACAAGTATAATTTATTTCTTCTTTAATATATGGTCAAAATGTTATGAACAATCTTAAACATAATCTCTGGCGTAAACTGATCCCCAAACAATTGTTCTAAAGTGGAGAATTGTTATTCATCCCTAATTTGTCGTGTTAACTGACAATGCTGCACTACATGTCTCTCTGTTTGTAGCCCTCCACAAACACACAGCCTCTCATTCACCTCCAGTTGACCTCTGTTTCTTTGATTCCACCTGCCAGTCTCACACGCTAAACTATGCCCACTTACTCGAAACTGTGTAAATGATACTCTATGAATATCATTTACTGCGTGCTTCACTGTATATATACGGTGTACCAATAAATCTGGGTTAATATCCTTATATATTGTGCGTCTTGAGGAGTTACTCTCTACCATGACATCTTTTAGTTTCTGCATTACCAAGCTTATGTCCGGTACATTCGTATTGATCATCTCTCTGACGGTCCGACTGGTTAAGTGTTAGAGTTCACTGTCATCCTAATTATGAAGGCTAATGTACAATTTCACCATCGTTTTCAGATCAGCTCCTATCCAAGATTCACAACCAGAAATTAGTGATGATATGAGAGCTGCATCAAATACACGCTTCTTTATCACAAACGCAATATCGTTATTTTTCGTGACAAAAGACACAAACTTTAACACATGTGACATCTTATTATTAGCATGGACTTTGACAGCAGAGGGGGTTGAGCCATCGCTGGTAAACGGTGACCCTAAATACACATATGTGTCACAATGTTCCACCACCAAGTCGCCCACCACCAAAGGTTCACGATCCCTCTCACTGCCGCTTATCACAAAAAAAACTTTGTCTTGGATTGGTTAACTTTCATGCCATATTCTGTGCAATAATCTTGTAACAAAGATACCTTTCTCATCATATTTGCCTTCGTTGTCGATAATAGCACACACACACATATAATGATATTAACCCAGATTTATTGCTACACCGTATATATATATATATATATATATATATATATATATATATATATATATATATATATATATATATATATATATATATATATATATATATATATATATATATATATATATATATATATATTCAGTGAAGCACGCAGTAAATGATATTCAGAGAGTATCATTCACACAGTTTCGAGTAAATGGGCATAGTTTAGCGTTTGAGACAGGCAGGCGGAATCAAAGAAACAGAGGTCGACTAGAGGTGAATGAGAGACTATGTGTGTGTGGAGGCTTACAAACAGAGAGACATGTAGTGCAGGATTGTCAGTTAACACAACAAATCTAGGGATCAATACCAGTTCTCTCTCTACTCTAGAACAATTGTTTGGAGATCAGTTTACGCCAGTGATTATGTGCAAGATTGTTCATATAATTTTGATCATATATTAAAGAAGTAATAAATTATACTTGTGAATTTAATGTTTCACACGATTGTGGGATTAGTGAGGATTTGATAATTATAGTAGTGCGTAGATGTCATGAATATAATTGTTTATAAATATTTTATAAACAAGGGTCCTAATAATAGATATTTCTCCAGTGTTTATGTTTAGCTCGTTTATTTTTAAATAATAGACTTCTAGTAACTAACACATGATGGACTACAGTTAGGAAGTGATAATAATTTAATATTATCTTGTAGATTATGTAATAATATTATGTACAATCCATTGGAATTTTTTGTTTGTTGTGGTCAATGAAATATCTATCTATCTATACTATTATGTACAATCCATTGGAATTTTTTGTTTGCTGTGGTCAATGAAATATCTATCTATCTATCTATCTATCTGTGTGTTTTTGTCTGTCTGTGTGTGTGTGTGTGTGTGTGTGTGTGTGTGTGTGTGTGTGTGTGTGTGTGTGTGTGTGTGTGTTTGTCTGTTTGTGTGGCATGAGAGGTCAGGATACGATGATGATCCATTAGCCATCACAATTAGGGTGACAGTGAACTCTAACACTCCAACCAGTCGGACCGTCAGAGAGATGATCAACACGAATGTACCGGACCTGAGCTTGGTAATGCAGAAATTAAAAGATGACACGGTAAACAATAACTCCTCAAGACGCACAACATTTTATTTTATTTTTTTTAATGTAAGAAGGACACTGGCCAAGGGCAACAAAAATAAATAAAAAAAAAAATGCCCACTGAAATGCCAGTCCCATAAAAGGGTCAAGGCAGTGGTCAAAAATTGGTGGATAAGTGTCTTGAAACCTCCCTATTGAAGGAATTCAAGTCATAGGAAGGTGGAAATACAAAAGCAGGCAGGGAGTTCCAGAGTTTACCAGAGAAAGGGATGAATGATTGAGAATACTGATTAACTCTTGCGTTAGAGAGGTGGACAGAATAGGGGTCAGAGAAAGAAGAAAGTCTTGTGCAGCGAGGCCGCGGAAGGAGGGGAGGCATGCAGTTAGCAAGATCAGAAGAGCAGTTAGCATGAAAATAGCGGTAGAAGACAGCTAGATATGCAACATTGCGGCGGTGAGAGAGAGGCTGAAGACAGTCAGTTAGAGGAGAGGAGTTGATGAGACGAAAAGCTTTTGATTCAACCCTGTCTAGAAGAGAAGTATGAGTGGAACCCCCCGAGAAATGTGAAGCATACTCCATACACGGACGGATAAGGCCCTTGTACAGAGTTAGCAGCTGGGGGGTGAGAAAAACTGGCGGAGACGTCTCAGAACACCTAACTTCATAGAAGCGGTTTTAGCTAGAGATGAGATGTGAAGTTTCCAGTTCAGATTATAAGTAAAGGACAGACCGAGGATGTTCAGTGTAGAAGAGGGGGACAGTTGAGTGTCATTGAAGAAGAGGGGATAATTGTCTGGAAGGTTGTGTCGAGTTGATAGATGGATAAATTGAGTTTTTGAGGCATTGAACAATACCAAGTTTGCAGTGCCCCAATCAGAAATTTTAGAAAGATCAGAAGTCAGGCGTTCTGTGGCTTCTCTGCGTGCTACGTTTACCTCCTGAAGGGTTGGACGTCTATAAAAAGACGTGGAGATGTGCAGGGTGGTATCATCAGCGTAAGAGTGGATAGGACAAGAAGTTTGGTTTAGAAGATCATTAATGAATAATAAGAAGAGAGTTTGTGACAGGACAGAACCCTGAGGAACACCACTGTTAATAGATTTAGGAAAAGAACAGTGACCGTCTACCACAGCAGCAATAGAACGGTCAGAAAGGAAACTTGGGATGAAGTTACAGAGAGAGAAGGATAGAAACCGTAGGAGGGTAGTTTGGAAATCAAAGCTTTGTGCCAGACTTTATCAAAAGCTTTTGATATGTCCAAGGCAACAGCAAAAGTTTCACCAAAATCTCTAAAAGAGGATGACCAAGACTCAGTAAGGAAAGCCAGAAGATCACCAGTAGAGCGGCCTTGACGGAACCCATACTGGCGATCAGATAGAAGGTTGTGAAGTGATAGATGTTTAAAAATCTTCCTGTTGAGGATACACTCAAAAACTTTAGATAGGCAGGAAATTAAAGCAATAGGACGGTAGTTTGAGGGATTAGAACGGTCACCCTTTTTAGGAACAGGTTGAATGTAGGCAAACTTCCAGCAAGAAGGAAAGGTAGATGTTGACAGACAGAGCTGAAAGAGTTGGACTAAGCAAGCACGGAGGCACAGTTTCGGAGAACAATAGGAGGGACCCCATCAGGTCCATAAGCCTTCCGAGGGTTTAGGCCAGCGAGGGAATGGAAAACATCATTGCGAAGAATTCTAATACGTGGCATGAAGTAGTCAGAGGGTGGAGGAGAGGAAGGAACAAGCCCAGAATCGTCCAAGGTAGAGTTTTTAGCAAAGGTTTGAGCAAAGAGTTCAGTTTTAAAAATAGATGTGATAGCAGTGGTGCCATCTGGTTGAAGTAGAGGAGGGAAAGAAGAAGAAGCAAAGTTATTGGAAATATTTTTGGCTAGATGCCAGAAATCACGAGGGGAGTTAGATCTTGAAAGGTTTTGACATTTTCTGTTAATGAAGGAGTTTTTGGCTAGTTGGAGAACACACTTGGCATGGTTCCGGGCAGAAATATAAAGTGCATAAGATTCTGGTGATGGAAGGCTTAAGTACCTTTTGTGGGCCACCTCTCTATCATGTATAGCACGAGAACAAGCTGTGTTAAACCAAGGTTTAACACAGCTTGTTTAGGATGAGAATAAGAGTGAATGTACGCCTCCATGCCAGACACTATCACCTCTGATATGCGCTCAGCATACAAAGACGGGTCTCTGACACGGAAGCAGTAGTCATTCCAAGGAAAATCAGCAAAATGCCTCCTCAATTCCCCCCAACTGGCAGAGGCAAAACGCCACAGGCACCTTCACTTAAGGAGATCCTGAGGAGGGATTGGAGTGATAGGACAAGATAAAGATGTGAGATTGTGATCGGAGGAGCCCAATGGAGAAGAAAGGGTGACAGCATAAGCAGAAGGATTAGAGGTCATGAAAAGGTCAAGAATGTTGGGCGTATCTCCAAGACGGTCAGGAATGCGAGTAGGGTGTTGCACCAATTGCTCTAGGTCATGGAGGATAGCAAAGTTGTAGGCTAGTTCACCAGGATGGTCAGTGAAGGGAGAGGAAAGCCAAAGCTGGTGGTGAACATTGAAATATCCAAGAATGGAGATCTCTGCAAAAAAGAAGAGGGTCAGAATGTGCTCCACTTTGGAAGTTAAGTAGTCAAAGAATTTCTTATAGTCAGAGGAGTTAGGAGAGAGGTATACAGCACAGATAAATTTAGTATGAGAGTGACTCTGTAGTCGTAGCCAGATGGTGGAAAACTCGGAAGATTCAAGAGCGTGGGCATGAGAGCATGTTAAGTCA
>NC_087159.1:19025000-19045000 GCF_035594125.1 Scylla paramamosain | reverse complement strand
AATTTTAGAAAGATCAGAAGTCAGGCGTTCTGTGGCTTCCCTGCGTGATATGTTTACCTCCTGAAGGGTTGGACGTCTATGAAAAGACGTGGAAAAGTGCAGGAGTGGTTAGGACAAGAAGTTTGGTTTAGAAGATCATTAATGAATAATAAGAAGAGAGTGGGTGACAGGACAGAACCCTGAGGAACACCACTGTTAATAGATTTAAGAGAACAAGAGTAAGTCTACCAAAGCAGCAATAGAACGGCCCGAAAGGAAACTTGAGATGAAGTTACAGAGAGAAGGATAGAAATCGTAGGAGGGTAGTTTGGAAATCAAAGCTTTGTGCCAGACTATATCAAAAGCTTTTGATATGTCCAAGGCAACAGCAAAAGTTTCACCAAAATCTCTAAAAGAGGATGACCAAGACTCAGTAAGGAAAGCCAGAAGATCACCAGTAGAGCAGCCTTGACGGAACCCGTACTGGCGATCAGATAGAAGGTTGTGAAGTGATAGATGTTGAAGAGTCTTCCTGTTGAGGATAGATTCAAAAACTTTAGATAGGCAGGAAATTAAAGCAATAGGACGGTAGTCTGAGGGATTAGAATGGTCACCCTTTTTAGGAACAGGTTGAATGTAGGCAAACTTCCAGCAAGAAGGAAAGATAGATGTTGACAGACAGAGCTGAAAGAGTTGGACTAAGCAAGCACGGAGGCACAGTTTCGGAGAACAATAGGAGGGACCGCATCAGGTCCATAAGCCTTCCGAGCGTTTAGGCCAGCGAGGGCATGGAAAACGTCATTGCGAAGAATTTTAATAGGTGGCATGAAGTAGTCAGAGGGTGGAGGAGAGGGAGGAAGAAGTCCAGAATCGTCCAAGGTAGAGTTTTTAGCAAAGGTTTGAACAAAAAGTTCAGCTTTAGAAATAGATGTGATAGCGGTGGTGCCATCTGGTTAAAATAGATGAGGGAAAGAAGAAGAAGCAAAGTTATTGGAGATATTTTTGGCTAGATGCTAGAAATCATGAAGGGAGTTATATCTTGAAAGGTTTTGACATTTTCTGTTAATGAAGGAGTTTTTGGCTAGTTGGAGAACAGACTTGGCATGGTTCTGGGCAGAAATATAAAGTACATGAGATTCTAGTGATGGAAAGCTTAAGTACCTTTTGTGGGCCACCTCTTTATCATGTATAGCACGAGAACATGCTGTGTTAAACGAAGGTTTAGAAGGTTTAGGACGAGAAAAAGAGTGAGGAATGTATGCCTCCATGCCAGACACTATCACCTCTGTTATGCGCTCAGCACACAAAGACGGGTCTCTGACACGGAAGCAGTAGTCATTCCAAGGAAAATCAGCAAAATACCTCCTCAGGTCCCCCCAACTAGCAGAGGCAAAACGCCAGAGGCACCTTCGCTTAGGAGGATCCTGAGGAGGGATCGGAGTGATAGGACAAGATAAAGATATGAGATTGTGACCGGAGGAGCCCAACGGAGAAGAAAGGGTGACAGCATAAGCAGAATGATTAGAGGAAAAAGGTCAAGGAAAAGGTCAAGAATATTGGGTGTATCTCCAAGACGGTCAGGAATACGAGTAGGGTGTTGCACCAATTGCTCTAGGTCATGGAGGATAGCAAAGTTGAAGGCTAGTTCACCAGGATGGTCAGTGAGGGGAGAGGAAAGCCAAAGCTGGTGGTGAACACTGAAGTCTCCAAGAATGGAGATTTCTGCAAAGGGAAGAGGTTCAGAATGTGCTCCACTTTGGAAGTTAAGTAGTCAAAGAATTTCTTATAGTGAGAGGAGTTAGGTGAGAGGTATAAAGCACAGATGAATTTAGTATGAGAGTGACTCTGTAGTCGTAGCCATATGGTGGAAAACTCGGAAGATTCAAGAGCGTGGGCACGAGAGCAGGTTAAGTCATAGCGCACATAAACGCAGCATCCAATTTTGGTTGGAAAATGAGGATAGAGAAAGTAGGAGGGAACAGAAAAGAGGCTACTGTCAGTTGCTTCAGACACCTGAGTTTCAGTGAGGAAAAGAAGATGAGGTTTGGAAGAGGAGAGGTGGTGTTCTACAGATTAAAGATTAGATCTTAAACCGCGAATGTTGCAGAAGTTAATGAAGAAAAAGTTGAGGGGGGTGTCAAGACACTTAGGGTCTTCGACAGAAAGGCAGTCCGACCTGGGGACATTTATGGTCCACTCCCCAGATGGGGACTCCGAGGCTGGTGTAGGAGTCACCATGATGATTTTAAAATTTTTGAGTGAAGGGTGTGTGTGTTATTAGGTGCTTGTAGTTTTGTGTGGAGAAAGAGAGTTGTCTTTGGACGGCAGGCTGTGACTTCCCGATTGTGTTATGAGACACAAAGGGAAACGTTCAGTGAGGTCACAGCTGGGTTTAATGATAAGTTCACAGTAAGTTCACAGTTCCCTGAACAGTGCTTTAGACCTTACTGGGAGTAATTATCGCTTCGGCAGGTGTCTACTGGTGTCGGTTTGTCTCTGTATGTCTGTGTCTGTGTATTTGTGTGTGTGTGGTTCTGTGCGTATGTCTGTGTCTTTTTTTCTGTATGCGTCTTTGTGTGTATCTATGTGTCTATGTGTTTCTGTGTCTGTGTGTGTGGCTTTGTGTCAATGTGTGTCTGTGACTGTGTCCTTGTCTATGTATCTGTGTGTCTGTGTGTTTCTTTGTGTGTGTGTGTGTGTGTGTCTGTGTTTGTGTCTGTGTGTGTGTGTCTGTTTGTTTGTCTCTGTCTGTTTGTGTTTATGTGTCTTTGTTTATTTGTGTCTGTTTACTTGTGTTTATTTGTGTCTGTTTATTTGTGTCTTTGTGTGTGTGTCTGCGTCTGTATGTTTGTGTCTGTGTTTCTGTGTGTCTGTGTCTGTTACTCTGTGTTTTTGTGTGTGTGTCTGTGTCTGTATAGTTATGTCTGTGTATGTGTGTGTGTGTGTGTGTGTGTGTGTGTGTGTGTGTGTGTGTGTGTGTTTGTGTGTGTTTGTCTGTGTCTGTGTCTATGTTTGTGTGTTTGTGTGTCTGTGTCTGTGTTTATGTATGTGTGTATGTGTCTGTGTGTTTCTGTGTGCCTGTGTCTTTGTCTGTGTGTTTGTGTGTCTTTGTGTGTGTGTCTGTGTCTGTGTCTGTGTATGTGTTCCTGTGTGTGTGTGTGTGTGTGTGTGTGTGTGTGTGTGTGTGTGTGTGTGTGTGTGTGTGTATCTGTTCCTGTGTGTGTGTGTGTGTGTGTGTGTGTGAGTCTGTGTCTGTGTGTTTGTATCTTTGAGTCTGTGTCTGTGTGTTTGTATCTATGTGTTTGTATCTGTGTGTGTGTGTGTGTGTGTGTGTGTGTGTGTGTGTGTGTGTGTGTGTGTGTGTGTGTGTGTGTGTGTGTGTGTGTGTGTGTGTATGTGTGTTTGATTGTGTGTGTCTGTGCGTCTGTGTTTGTATGTGTGTGTTTGATTGTGTGTATCTGTGTCTGTGTCTGTATCTGTGTGTCTGTGTCTGTCTTTGTGTCTGTGTGTGTCTGTGTCTGTGTCTGTGTCTGTGTGGCTGTGTTTTTGTGTCTGTGTGTCTTTGTGTCTGTGTGTCGGTGTATACTCGTATGTGTCTGTGTATGTGTGTATGTGTGTTTCTGTGTGTGTGTGTGTGTCTGTGTCTATGTGTGTGTGTGTGTGTGTGTGTGTGTGTGTGTGTGTGTGTGTGTGTGTGTGTGTGTGTGTGTGTGTCTCTAAGTCTGTGTCTATGTGTGTGTCTGTGTGTGTGTGTGTGTTTCCGTTTCTATGTCTGTGTATGCGTGTGTGTTCCTTCTTCACCAGCTACATCACGTACTCCTCGTACAAAAGTAAATATTGTCGGAGTGCATGCCCTCATGAATTCCTAATACTGAATGACTTCCAATACTTTTAATGCGCCAGGAGAACATATTGAAAATTTTCCCACGCTTTCTCCACAGTCCCACCAGAAACGTTCCCTTGTGTCTGCTGAATTTTTAGACTTAACAGGCATCCCCTTAGCAAAAAATCTCTTTGGAAGAGGGTTTATCTGCCTGTTCTCCAAATAATTCCTCGAAGAGCGATACCGATACGTCTTTGTCGAGGAACCCTTCTTCTCTGGTCTCTTCAGGATTTTCGGAGACTCGTGTGCGGGTAGCTATCCCCACACCAGTTACACAATCTCGGTTTTCTGCGCCTACAATTAACGTAAAAATAGATCAGTATCGCCGGCCGTGTAAGGTAACTAATTAGGTTGGCAAAGGGAAGTTTCTAACTTTGGCTTCCCAGAAAACCCCTCCAAAATAGTAGAATTCATGATCCTGCAGTGGAAATGTCGCGGTTTGCGTGCCTCCTGGGAGGAACTCCGAGTATTAATCATTAAATTTTTCTCCTGTATTCATTTGTTTACAAGAGACAAAGCTCGGAGAATCAACTCACATTGGTCCTCCTGGGTATCGTGCTTTCTTTTCCATTTAATTTCCTTGTCAGGACCACCACGGTGGCACTGCCATCTGTATTTGCAATGATATTCCTTTTATCAACCTGCAGATTCACTCGCCGGTGTAGGTTGTTATTAATTTTTTTTCCGTTTTTATTCATTGTGCAGTCTGTATCTGCCTCCCAGTATTCCCATCAAGAGAAATGAACTTTATAATCTTTTAAATGTTCTTCCCTCTCCTTTTATTTTATTGGGAGACTTCAATGGTAACCATTCTCTATGGCATGATGACGCTGTCAATCCTCGTGGTCTTTTAATTGCTTCTTTTTTCGATGATTCAGGATTGGAGAATTTAAACTCTGGAAACGTGACCCATTTCCACAGTCAAACGGTACATTTCCAACAATAGATTTCTTTCTCTCTTTCTCTTTGTACTTCTAATTCTTTTCTTGATTTTAACTGGTAAGTTTTACCAGACTTATCAGTTCCCAATTTTATTGGAGTCAACTAATTCTGCACCACAGTCACGTCCTTCCCGTTCAATGGATGAAATTGGAAATTGTGATGGGGCTGCAACATACTTCACTGATGTCTTGCACTACAGTGCAATTCAGGCCATCCCCAAGACCTCTGGCCAGTTTCCTAAACGTCCTTTTCCATGGTCGAATGTGGACTGTACAGCCGCTGTTCAAGAAAAGTGTCCCGCCTTTTCTCGCCTTCGTAGGAACATCCACTATTTGGAAACTTTTCGACGAGCGTGTGCCTGTGCTCGCCGCACCTTAAAGACGGCTCAGCAGGAGTCTTGGAATAGTTATGTCTCTTCCATTACAGTTCGCACACCACTCACCGAGGTCTTCAACAGAGTCCGGAAAATATCTGGGAAGTACTCTGCTCCTCCCTGGGGGCACGGTGGCAGACCAAAAAGACAGTTGCAGACCTGTTTGTTGAGCACTTTGCAAGTGTCTCTAGAAAGGATCCAACAACACCTATGGCACTTGATTTGGACATTTGCCACTCGAAATCTGTTGGCGTCAATTTTGCCTCCCATGGTGGAGAGTTTTATAATGTCCGATTTTCTCTGTCTGAGCTGCGCATGGCCTTATCCCAGTGCCATGATCTGTCCCCGGGTCTCGATGACATCCCATATTTCTTTTTGCGCCACATATCCGATGAGGCTTTCACATTTTTATTCGATCTCTAGAACTTTATTTGGATCTGTCAGGAGTAAGCCCACTTGAAGATAGTGTGCCGCAAGGAAGCATACTTAGTGTCACTTTTTTCGCTGTAGCTATAAATAGTGTCATTGGAGTATTTTCGGAAGGAGTTCTCAGTACCTTAGATGTCGATGACTTGTCTGTCTCCTTTTCTGCGGCGCGGATGCCCCTTGATTGAAAGGATATTGCAGTTAACAATTAATGGGATTTCTTATTGGGTGGCAACTTAGGTATTTCGTTTCTCGGCTCCAAAGACTGTGGCCATGCAGTTTTGCCGCCTTCATGGTGTTCACCCTGATCCAGACCTCCTGAAGGGTTGGACGTCTATGAAAAGACGTGGAAAAGTGCAGGGTGGTATCATCAGCGTATGAGTGGATAGGACAAGAAGTTTGGTTTAGAAGATCATTGTATATGTATTGTGTATTGTGTATGTATTACGAGCTTTGTATACAAACGTCAAGTATGGAATACAATAACGTCTTGAATTTTTAGGAGTTTAAGATCTCTAAATATAGTACTGGTATGTTCATACTTGTTACTGTATGTCATATTGCGAATTAGCTGTTTTTGGGCAAGAAATAATTTATCAATGTAGGTTGTATTTTTGGGGGGCAAGAAATAATTTATCATTGTAGGTTGTATAAGCTCCACCCCAAACAGAACAACAATATATAAAATAAGGATGAACTAGTGAAAATAAATTTGTTTTAGATAATGAACATCAAATAAATTATGTATTTTGTAAATTAAGCCTGAAAACTTAGAGACTTTATTAATTATATCTGCAATGTGGGATTTGTAATAAAATTTTTTTTTTTTCAATAATTACTCCTAAAAATTTTGCCTGTGTAACTCCTTTGATTTTCATGTTTTTTTTTTTCATCTTTGTTAATATTCCGTGTTACAGTCATGTGTGGATGAGACAACATATAATGAGTTTTGTTTATATTAAGAGATAATTCATTGGATTCCAGCCAGTTGACTACATGCACCAATTCATTATTCATTATATTCTGCAAATCATCCAAATCTCGTCCCTGAATTAAAAAAAAAAAAAAAAAAAAAGTGTTATCAGCAAAAAGTATAAATTTGAGTTTAGCAGAACAACGAACAATTAATAAATATGAGAAAAAATTGGCCCTAAGGTTGATCCCTGAGGCACATCTCTATTGATATTTGTATATGAAGATGCAACATTGTTGTCGGTTACCTAACTTGCAAACCATCGATGTGCTGGAACCGTAAATAATAAACATTTATTTATTTTTTTTTTAAAGAAAATAGCATGATTAATTGTATCAAAAGCTTTCGATAAATCATAAAACACAGTTAACTGGTAAAGTTTACTATCTAAAGCATTGTAAGTATTTTGACAAAAATTCTGAACAATATATATATATATATATATATATATATATATATATATATATATATATATATATATATATATATATATATATATATATATATATATATATATATATATATATATATATATATTTTTTTTTTTCTAAAGCCATATTGATGTTCATTCAACAGTGAATTTTGTGACAGATAGTTGCTAAGTCTACTCTCAACCATTTTCTCAAATATCTTACATATACTGGGCAGAACAGAAATAGGTCTATAATTAGAAAATTCTGAGGGGTCTCCTTTCTTATGTACTGGGACAACCTTTGCAATTTTTAGAAGCCTTGGGAAACAGCCTTCCAAAAAATAAATTTATTAATTATGAATTTTAGAAAGGGGGAAATTATGTCTCTACAAGCTTTAATTACTTTTATGTGTACATCATCATGACCAGGGGCAGTATTTTTCAAGTTCATAATAATGTTATTAATATCCTCACAGGTTGTCGGTCGAAAATATAATGAGAATAAAACAGACGGTGGTAAAACTTTTTCATATGACACCGAGATTTCTTCCAGGTTTCGAATTAGATTACATGCTACATTAGAGAAATATGCAATAAATTCATTGGCTATCTTAATTTTGTCAGAGATTATTTCATTAATCATGGAGAATGATGTAAATTTACTTGTATACTTCCTTCTCAATACGTCATTGATAATATTCCATGTTCTTGCTACATTACCTGAATTCTCTTAAGGTTGATTTATAATAGTTTATTTTGGCTGTTCTTATGATAGAAGTTAACGTATTACGATACTTTTTACAGGTAGTCTCGCAAGTTAGAGGCCATTTAGCACTAAGTTTCTGTAATTTGTTACAGTGCCTAATTGAATTTCTTATTGCTGTAGTGATGTATGGTTTATTTGAGTGACTATCCTTGACCAAGAACTGTTTTGTGGGAAAATGTTTTTCACAAACTGTGGAAATTATCCATGTAGGCTTCAAAATCATGATTCACATCTTGCCCCGAAACATATGTTCCCAATCTACGAGAAGATAATTTATTTTTAAATGAAGAGAGTGAGTTGTTATTAATTATTCTCTTAACCACCGCATTTACTACTGGCTGAGCTGCGTTAGTTGGAAGTGTAAATGATTCAAACACTGGTAAATGGTCACTAATTGATGAGTAAATTATACCACTTTCCAGGTAATTATTTGAAACATTAGACCATATGATCATCATATGATAGATATGATCAATCACAGTAGCAGAGGTTCGACTCGAGTCACTAGTAGGTTTAGTAATAATTGGAAAAAAAAAAAAAGGTTGGTAAAGTCACGTACAATATTATCATTATTGAGGGATTGATATCAAAATCACCCATGATGTATGTAGTTAAGTTGTGAGCAGATATAAACTCCAAGATATTTTCCAATTCCTTTAAATCACTTAAATTACCACTAGGCGGTCTGTAAATCATTCGAACCCTAAAATTGTTTGGATCTGTAGGTTCAACAAATAAGGATTCAATATGGGTAACTGTAAATAAATATTATTATTATATTTACCTTATAGTGTCTTGCGTAAAAAAATATCAACACCTCCAGTAACAATACTCTTATTCTGATAAAATGCATTAAATTGGTTAAGACTATACAGTGATGCTATGTTGTCATTGAGACGAGTCTCACAGGGTCCTATCACATCAAATGCATAGAAATGGTGTTGAGACACTGATCTTGAATTGATTCAAAGTGTCGTGGCACACTGCTAATATTGTAAGATTACAAATTACATACTTGTCTCCTATTCAAGTTCATGGGAAAATCTTCAGAAAAATAGTAATTACATTTAAGTTCTTTCACATAGTTATTCGAGAAAAAAATATCCACAGGGTCTAAATTATTCACATCATTTAATGGTTTAAAAGTAAAACTGTTAAGAACACTGATTGAAAACTGGTGAATATCAACTAATATTTCTAATAGATTTACGTTATTTAACTGCGAGAAAGAAAATATGTAACTATTAAGATCCATTAAAGAAATATAAATAAATAAATAAAAGATATTACTCTGCTATACTAACAACTTATCGTCGATTGCCATTAATGTCCTTTCTTACCACCTGATCTGGTTGATCGTTGATTGCCATCGCATTCTCCAACCACACCAACAGCTGCATCATCCACACACAGGGCAGAAGGTGCAATGGTAGAGGAGTGACCTTCTCTGTGAGCTCCGACCCTTGCTCCCTCACCAGTTCCAGCAGCACTGCCAAGGCCCTGGCCAGAAGGTCTCGCCTCTACTCCGCTCCGAGTCGAAGCAGCAGCCGTGGTTCCACTCAGAGTCAGTGTCAACAACCCTGCAGGGGTACGACCAGAAGGCGAAGACTGAGCCGGGGATCCTCCGAGGCCCGAAGCTCCAGCAGCGCTGGATGCACCACTACCATTTGGCCGATCCTTGATGACAAGCTGTGTGTGACGAAAGTATGCCACCTTTCCCTCGCTGCGTGCCTGCTTCAGCTGGGGTATCTGCGCTTTTCTAATGTTCTGTGAAGCAGGACATAGATCCTCATTGATGAAGATCTTGGTGTCTCAAAGCTTCGTAAGATTTATGATCTTATGATCCCCAAATTTGAAAAGCGGGTTATGATTGGACGTCTTCGATGGTTCTCATGCCATCCAACTCGATGAGCACGCTCCAGCTGCATATTTGGAAGTTCGAGCTTCTCTTCGATTAGCTTGTTAACCAAAACTGCTGTCTGCTCCCACGATTCTCCCCCGGTCGATCATCAATCCCGATAATTTGTAGGTCGTTCCGGCGACTATAATCCTCCTGGTAGTTCACTCTTTCCTATAATTCTTTAATCACCTTCTCACTCACTTGCAAGTCTTCTTTCGGAGTCTTGATTATTTTTTCACTTATTTACCATGCAAATATTTTGGTTTCATTTTCAGAAGTAAAATATTCTGTTATTGTATATTTCATTATTATGCATTTACTTGTAACATGGTTTGATAATGGGAAGTACTTTGGTTATGTATTGATATTGTTTTCTCTGCCTAGCAAAACCTATGTACTAAATGATTCAATAAATAAACTTTACAGCGTCTTATTCTGTGTCATCACCTAAATTTACACTTTTCACTGCGATTTTACTTATCAAAAATTATTAAATATATCCCTGTGAGTACTTTTCTGTATCAGTGTTCATGTAAATATGGTACTATTAATCAATAAATACAAAATCTATTACGTGTATCATTATATCTTATTTATGAGAGAGGAAATGAAGATTAAGTGAAGTAGTCATTCAAAAACTTTAAAACTCTTTAATCAATAATATCGTACTAGAGGTCTGTAGTACGATTCCCAGATTCGCCTCATGCTAGACTTATTTAGCTACAGACAGGCGAATCCAACATTTGGTACTAGGCTGCATCATGCTCTCCAGCAGATATCCTGAGGGACGCGAGCAGCTGGTTGCCGACTCCAGTGTATGGTACCTATCGCGCACTCTCCACCTGGTTACCCAAGAGCGGAACCGAGTCCAGCGAATCCGCCGAGCCCAATGCCCGGTGCTCGCCGTGCGTCCTCCACCCAGTTACCCATGCAAGGAGAGCGGGACTTGGATTCAGTTAGGAACCTAGCCCAGGGGGTCCACCGAGTCCAATGTATGGTGCTCACCGCGTGCTCTCCACCCAGTTACTCATGCAAGGAGAGAGGAACTCCGACTCGGTTAGCGAGTCTACTAGCCTCAGGACTCGGATTTGCGAGTACTCATGTTCCCGAGTCCTGCCCACCAATACTGAGGAGTCGGAGATGTTACTCAGCGTCGCTCTGTAGCGAATAACTCGTGCATCTGGTAGGCAGCCAAAAGAAACGAGTCTCACACAAGCCACATTATTTCGGCGAGCCTTAACACACCAAAAAGTTTCGCGACACTGGCAATGGTGGGTTCCGCTCATCCCTTATCCCTAACTTACTGGTCTATGCTGCTGTCCTTCAGTTTCGATTTCCGTCGCTAGTCGTTGTTGTTGAGTTAGTATCGAATCCAGTGTCTTCCCGAGTCATTCTCTTGTGTGTCCTTTCCCCGTGATTCACGTTCTTATCCATATGTGTCTCACACGAGTTTCCCCAAACCTTTTGGTTTTAGGGTTGTATCTACTATGGTGGCATTAAATGTACTTCCCGTTTCTGTATGTGGCTGTAAGCTCCCTTGAGTTACTGGCAATTCCCGGATCTTTCTGTCTGCGGCATTACTGTTCCTGATAAGAACTTATCACCGGATTCTGAGTCCCGTGCATTATTTTTGGAACACTATTCCACACATTCAGCCTCCATCTCTGTATTTACAGACGGCTCAAAATCCGAAGGTGGAGTTGGTTTTGGCATTATCTTTCTTTCATTCTCTCTAGGCGGTAGCCTCCCTGGTCTTGCCTCTTTTTTTTTTTTTTTTACGGCAGAACCGTCTACCATTATTTAGCTTTAAAATTAACTTTAAAAATTATTTTTACTCTTTTCACCTCATTTTTTACTTTTTTTTTTTTTTTTTTTTTTGCGATTCTCGCAGTGTTCTCTTCGCTCTTCAACACTTTACCCCTTCTTCCCTTCATCCACTTGTTTTATCGATTCTTGAGTTGCTCTAACTTTAACAGCGTGCAGGCTACCACGCCGGATTTTGCTGGGTCCCTGCACATGCTGGAATTCAGGGGAATGAGAAGGCCTACCTCGGGTTGCTGGCAACTCGGGTTGCTCCTTCCACCTCCATTCTCTTTCACGACTTATAATCCAGTATAAGGATGGTAGTTCTTGCCAGTTGGCAGGGCAGATGGGAGGATTTAGTTGCTACCAATAAGATGAGTGAGGTAACTTTTGTAACTTTTCGTCCATTGACGTGTGTCCATGTACATGAGCGCCTCTCCGAGACTGTACTAACCCGTCACCGGACAGGTCACACACGTCTCACTTATGGTTGTTACTTCATGTCTCGGGAAACATGACTGCTTAGCTCACTTTACAATGCGACACTGTCTAGTGAGGTGTCCCAGTCTGGTGGAGCTGCGGGAGCGGTATCTTTTCCATTGTCGCGATGAGGATGGGACTTTCCAGATGTCGCTGATACTTGGAGAGAGGGCTCTCTCCCTGGAACATGACGTTCTTATGTTTGTAGAGAAGGATTTTTTTTAAACAAGTTATAGTTTACCTTTGAACTATTCTTCTGTTTATTTTATCAGTAATATAGTAATGGGCGGAACTTTACCCTTGCACTGGAAGAACATAGAGGCATATGAGGAAGACACGTAACAAACAACTATGGGTCTTGGGGCCTGGGTCAGTGGGGTCAATGTTTTGGGCACGTAACGAACATCACCAGATATCTGGGTCAGTGGGATCGGTGTCTTCGGTATGCAACGAATAACGCCAGACACAGTGGTCTGGGTCAGTGAGGTCAGTACCCTCTCATTTTAAATCAAACTAATTAATTAAAACATTAGTATACCAACCCTCTCATTTTTAGCGCTTAAGTTTTTTTTTTTTTTATGGTTCTTCTCATTTAATTTTTATTTTTTTTTATTTTTTAGTGGTCTTTTAATATTTTTATCATATCAATAATTTTGTTTTTTAATATAAATATTCTAAACTGCAATATTTGGTGATTTTAAAGGTTTGTAGCGGCGCCATGCGACCGCAATAATGCATCAATATAACTTAAATCAATCAGTCAGTCCGTAGAGCGGAGAGGCTAACAGTTTAACGTGGATTCCGAACCAGCAGATAGTTTGAGGAGGCGAGGGGATCGGGTGGGATTGTTGGACGCGGTAAGTTTTGCAACAGTTGTAAAGAGTAAGATTACCTTTGTAAAACAAAGTTATTTTCATTTTTGTGGTCTCATCCGAACCACGGTAGAATAGTTATATTGTGAGATAGAAAGGGAAGTGCTGGAGCGGAGTGGACTATCAGTACAAAGTACAAAGGATCATAGCAATGTCAGCAGAAGAATATCTCTGGAAAGCATATGGGTCATTTGGTTATAGTGTCCTCATCCGAAGCACGGTGAAAAGTGTAGTCGGAGTGGGAAGGATAGGGGAATGGATGGGATTATAGGAATAAGAGTTTGGCAGCATAGCAAGTGGAAGGAAGCCTTTGTAAAACAAAGGGTTCATTGAGTTATCGTGGAAAGGAAACAAAGTTTTAGGTTATGGAAAAGAAGGAAAAAAATAATAAAATTTATAAATAAATAAAAACAGATAAACAAACAAGTAAATAAAAATAATTATATGAATAAATAAATTAATTAACAAATAATAATAAATAATTGAATAAATAAATACATTAATGAATAAATAAATAAATAAATAAACAAATAAATAAATAAATAAATAGATAAATAAATAAATAAATAGATAAATATATAAATAAATAAAGGGACACAGTGTGACAACTGTGGGGATGGGGCGACAGCTTTACCTGGTGCTTTCGAGGGAGGTAGCAGTCAATCAGGTCACACCACTGCCTTTGTGTACTTCCCCTTGCAGAGTGCCGAACTCAATAGTAGTGGCAGCAACGCTTCTCCTTTCACCAAAGACATATATTTTGGTGGCGCTCGCCTAATGTCCATTTGAGGTGGTTTAGTGTAGCTGTCCTCCCAGCAAGGGGGCGCTGACGAGAGCGAGCAGAGCGTTCTTTCCTAATGGATCCATGCTTTTCAGCATGGTGCATGTTATTTTATTGTCACCTGGAGCGGTGTTTTCTTAGCCCTTTGTAGTTCTTGCAGCATGAGGGGCTGATTGGTTGGGGCTAGGCGTTACTTAGCCGCTCTGATATGTGCGAGTCGCTGTGGAAGCAGCTGCTCCTGACATCTCTGGGCATCTGCAGGGAGTCGCCTCGTGGCGGCTCTCTGCGTATAAGGGAGGGAGAGCCTCTCTGCTTCATCCCCGGCATTGGGATGTGCAGGGAGACGCTTCCTTTTTCCTCCTGTCATGTGTTACAGGCAGGATCAGAACTCTTTGAGTGATGAGAATTTGCTGAAGCCTTTACACCATTCCAGCCACTTGGCCTCTTTCTACTCTTGCGCGACTTGTCGCGTGTGGACCACTGCTTCTCTAAAAAAGTTCGGGGTTGGCTTGCGAGTGCGTCCTGCGAAAAAAGCTTTCGCAGTCTATTCACCTTGTGGTTCATTTCTTTGATGCACGGACTGTGGAACCACTAGTTTTTGGTTAGTGGTTTGTAGCTGGTGATGACCGGGATTCCCATGTTGGCAGAGCTGACTATCACGTATGTAAAGTCTTTGTCGAACTGGTCGAGGTCGTCTGTGATGGTGTAGTTTCTCCACCATGAGGTCATCTCTCTACGAAAGGTGGCCCAATTTCCCTTCGTGAAGCACCACCTGGATGCCTCTGGTTGTTTTTGTGATGTCAGTTCGAGGGTTGTTAACACCGCCGAGTAGCCAATAGTCAGTGTCGGGTGTACTGTCCATTCTGCTCTCTCTGCAAGGGCGGCAGAAGTGGAGGTAAGGTCCAGGGTCAGCACATCTGTGTTAAGCAGTGTGTTAAGCAATAGCTCTTCCAACAATGTTGCGGTATGTTGCCCTGCATTGTCGGATGAACTCCGGGAGTGAAGTATCTCGTGGTGAGCATTGTAATCCCCACCAATGACGATCTCTTCCTCCTCAACCAAGGCAAACAGTTCGCTGAGATTGAGCTCAACTTTCCGTCTCCTGCACACGTTGTAAACGTTTACCTCTTTCCCGTTGTGGAAGGGCTTAACAGCCTGTACCTCGACGTCCTTTCCGCAGCGTGCAGGGTGTTCGACTATCCCACATGGCAAGCTGTTCTTTACAAGGATCAGACATCCCTTAGTTGCCGGGAAACCCGGAAAGATGAGCCCAAGGGTATCGGTAACTTATGCCTCCCGTAGTAGACAGGAACTACAGGGACTTCAACTTTCCTTCCTGGACCGTGCCCAGGTGTTGTGTTCAGGGCTGATTTCTTTGATGTACGAGGCTTCTAATATTGTAAGGCGCTCTGCATCTGTAGGCATGTCTACAATTTGGTATTCCCTTCTGTGCATTGCCTTGTGATCTTGTTGCCATAGACTGTAAGTATTTCTTTGGGGCTCCGGATGTTAGGTGACAGGTGAGGCGTTTTGACAGCTTCGTTGTCGTCATGCCAATGTAGGATGTAGGGAAGGCTTCACAATTTCCTCGGTTACAAGTGAACCTATACACGGCATGGGACTTCTGTGTTAACATACATAAGAAATAAGGGAAGTTGCAAGAAGCGACCAGGCTTACACGTGGCAGTCCCTGTATGAAATATACCCTATTTCCACGTATCACTCCCATCCATAAACCGGTCTAATTTTCTCTTAAAACTCCCTAATGTCCTACCACTAACAACATGATTACTGAGTCCATTCCACTCATCTACCACTCTATTTGAGAACCTATCTCTTTCCTAAACCTAAATTTTTCAAGCTTGAACGCGTTATTTCTTGTTATATCCTGGTTGCAGATCCTAAGAATTTTGCTTACATCCCCCTTGTTATAACCCTTATACCACTTAAAGACTTCTATCAGGTCCCCTCTTAACCTACGTTTCTCTAAAGAATGTAAATTTAACAGCTTCAGTCTCGCCTCGTAAGGCATACTCCTCATCCCCTGTATCCTTTTAGTTATTCTCCTTTGTATTGATTCTAATAGAGCTATTTCTTTCCTGTAATGTGGGGACCAGAACTGCACAGCGTAGTCTATATGAGGTCTGACTAGCGAAGTATGATATTCAATATTACTTCAGGCCTTCTACTTGTAACACTCCTAAAAAATTAATCCTAATACCCTATTTGCCCTGTTTCTGGCCTCTATGGATTGTTTTCCTAGACGGAGTTCAGAACTAACTATAACTCCTAAATCTTTCTCGTACCCTGTACCTACCAGAGTTTCTTTGTTTAATGTGTACCTACTGTGTGGGTTTCTTCTACCTACGCTAAGTACTTTGCATTTGTTGATATTAAACTGCATTTGCCATCTGTCGGTCCATTCATTCATCCTATCTAAATCTGCCTGCAAGGCGATGGCAACCGATTCTGACCTAATTAATCTACCTATCTTTGTGTTATCCGCAAATTTACTAACATCACTACTAATTCCACTATCAAAATCAATGATATATATTAAAAACAACAATGACCCTTATACTGATCCCTGTGGCACTCCACCAATTATATAACCCCAATCGTTTATTACAACTCTTTGTCGCCTGTCGCCATGACCTTATCCAGCCTCACACCCTCCCATCTATCCCGTGTGCCCTAACCTTTCTCATGAGCCTTTGATGGGGTACCTTATCAAATGCTTTACTAAAGTCCAGATGTAAGATGTCATAACTATTACCATTATCCACTGCCTCGTACACTTTACTGTAAAAACTTAAAAAGTTTGTCAGGCAAGACTTCCCCTTTGTGAAGTCATGCTGTTGCTGATTTATCAAGTTATGTTTGTCTAAATGTCCCCTAATGTTTCTCGCTATTATTGACTCCAATATTTTACCCACAACTAAAGTTAAGCTGACAGGTTTATAATTAGACGCTAAAGTTTTATCTCCTTTCTTAAAGATAAGTACTGTATTAGTCTGCCTCCACATTACTGGTACTTCACCTAACTGAAGTGATATCCTAAAGACAGAAACTAACGGCTCACTAATAACCTCTTTGCATTCCTTAAGTACTCTGGGATATATTTCATCTGGTCCTGGTGTCTTGAACTTTTTAGTCTATCTATCTCCTGTTCCACTATCTCCTTAGTTATGGAAATATCTGTCAGCTTCTCATTCTCATCTGCTCTAAACATTTGTTCACTATTTGGCATATCTTGCATGTTTTCCTGGGTGAAGACAAGAAAACATTAAAAAATACTCATTCAGAATTTTACAAATCTCCTCCCCAGAACTAACCAGCTCCCCATCTGCTGCCATTAATGGACCTATAGTATCCTTATTCTTTGTCCCGTATACCTGGTAAAATCCCTTGGGGTTCGTCTTCGACTGGCTGGCTACCTTTAATTCATAATTGCCCTTAGCTTTCCTCGTTAACCTCCTGACTGTTCTAATTCATTATATTGTGGCCTTATAACTTCTTCACCTGCCCTTAATCTCTTATATATATATATATATATATATATATATATATATATATATATATATATATATATATATATATATATATATATATATATATATATATATATATATATATATATATATATATACTTTAACCCAGCAGTCATCCATTTAGGGTAATTTTTCTGTGATATTATTGCTCTATACGGGATGTTTGCTAACTGACCTGTATGCAATTTATCTACGAAATATTTATACAACTCATCTACATTTACTTCACCTAAACCCCTCATCTCAGCCCCTTCCATCCTCTCCACTCCCTCATCTACTTGCCTCGACCTCACCTCTCCCATTTCAGCATGACCTGACCCTCCAACATACATCTCTCTCTCTCCTCCGTCCCTTCCGGAAACATCTTCCCTCCTCTTGTCCTACACCTTCACGCCTCACCTCACCTCTCTCATCCTGCCTTATCTCTCTCAACTCCGTCCCGGACCTGACCTCACCCTGCATCCGTTGCCAGTCAACTCCTTGGAGGTACCTTTTTAATTCCTTAAAATCTGCTCTCGTAAAGTCAGGTATTTTACTAGTGCTTTTGCTTTTAAAACTTTTTTCCCATTTTAAATTGTACCTAATTTCCCAATGATCACTGTTACCTAGCTGTTTCCCAACCTCTACCTGCGTGACTGCTTCCTCCCAGTTAGTAAGAATGAAATGTAGAATACGTTACCCCCTTGTGGGTTCTACGACTACCTGTTTAAAAAAAAAATCCTGAATTACCTTAAGAATCTCCTACCACACAAACCTGACTGTACCTTCCTGCTCTATCTATTTCCTGCCATAGTAAGATGTTAGTTTCCTTTGTACTGTTCGGTGGCCTGTACACTACTCCCAGTACTGTGACTGTGATCCTTCCTTAATATCTACCCATATCGACTCTGTTTTGTTATGTGTTTTTAATTCTACTGTTAATACAACACTGTAATGTGTCCCTAACGTATAACGCGACGCCTCTCCTGTTTTCCCTATCTTTATAGAACAGTGTATAACCATATATCTTAACCTCTGGATTAAATACTTTTCCTGGCATATCTAATCAAGTTTATGTTAAAGCAATAATATCAAAGTTCTCTACACACGCTATTCCTTTAAGCAAGTCTATTTTATTCAAAATACTTCTATAATTTGTGTAGTAAACACTTAAGCTATTTCTCACCTTCCCTGAGCTAGCTACCTTTCTAGATTTAACTAATTTGTCCTTCGTTTTGACCTCACAACCCCTTCTTCCCTGTTGACTAACGAAAAAAAGCGCTGGAGTGCAGTTACCTCCCGCTCGAGTGTTCCGACCAGAACCCGAACACCCTGGTGTGATAAATGCACTCCATCCCGGGTGTACAAGGTGTCCCTACCATAGAAGAGGTCTCATTTGTTGATGAACGTCCATCCATTACTATTACAATGATTCGCAAGCCTGCGATTCACTGTAATAGCCCTGGACAGCCACTCAGCACCAACGCCCCTCCTCGGCAAGGCACCACATACCACAGGGATCCCTCCCTTGTCCCTAATCCTATCCATAGCCTTCCTAAACCTCCCGAACAGTTCCTCATTCCTGACCTTACCAAGGTCATTCCCTCCCACGCTGAGAAAAACAATGGGCTTGGTCCCATCTTTTTCCAAGCACATGTCTAGCCTATCAACTACCTTCCCTATCTCAGCCCCCGGCAAACACACCCTCGACCTACGCTTCCTCTCTCTGGCACAAAACACACTATCTAAGTGCCTAACTTGACTATCACCAAACACAAGCACTCTTCCTTGGGGCAGGGTAACTGCGTCTGCCCCCTCCTTCTTGTTTCCTCACGCCACGTTCACCTCCTCCTTCACTTCCTCCATCACCCTGAAGGGATTCTTTGTCTCCATGCAAGGCGCCCCAAGGACCTTCAGCCTCTTGGCTCTCTTGCATACAACCGACCACTGCTCCTCCGTCGCCTTACTAGGTAGGGTGACGGTGGGGCACGACCCTCCCACAGGTGCTGAGATCCTCTCACAAATCTCAGCCTGCAGGTCTGAGATCCTCTCACGAAACTCACCTCAGCCTGCACCTCCGAAATCCTTCGATGGAACTCAGCCTCCACCACTGAGAACCTCGCAACTAAGGCCTCGAGAACAGGAGAACTAACACAACCAGATGACTCAGCAATACAAGGCGCCATGTCTACACTAGCCAGCTATATTAGCGTCAGGTCACTGCTCACTAAAACACGTCCGTTCACTAGGGTTGTCTCTCTCTCCATGCGGGGACTGTTTTTGAGCAGGAGGTGGTTGTTGCTCTTCTTATTTTTGTAGTATATCTGGAGGTTAATCTTCCTTTCCGGATCAATGGGCTTCACGTTTCTTTTCACCATTTGTGTGATAATCTTCTCTGCTTTGTATGCAGTAGAGAAGAAGACACGGTTAAATATGTTGATGTTGGGTTTTCTTGTATTTTCGGTGGAACTGGAGGTATGCCACTTATGAATGATCGTTTTGGTGAGGCGGACGATATTCCTTTCACTGGAACTGCTGTTTATCAGTACTTGCGTTGGCCTTTCTATTCTTTTTATTTATTTGTGTACTTGCTGCCAAGTTCTGCAGCGTGTGAGTGTCCTGCGGATATACGCACCGATGGTAGAGTCCTTCGATCTGTCAGAATATTCGCTGCTTCCATTTAAGGTAGTGTCAGGGACTAGCTGGCGTTGTGTATATTTTTGTATTAAAGGACTCTTCCTGCTGCTTCACGAAGGCGTCGAGGAAGGGCATGGCACCTTTTTTTTTTTTTTTTTCTTTTTAGGTAAGAGGGAAAATAGCCAAAGGCAACAAAAATCTATGGTAAACGTAAGACCGGAAGTATCTTCGGGGCAATGCCTG
>NC_087159.1:18907500-19022500 GCF_035594125.1 Scylla paramamosain | reverse complement strand
CCTTCCCGTAGTGGTGGCTTTCCCGTAGTATATTTGGAGCTTCATCTTCCTTTCTGGGTCTGTAGATTTGACATTTCTTTACACTATTTGCGTAATAATTCTTTCATCTTCTTTGTGTGCTATGGAGAATATGGCACGGTAGTATATGGCTATGTCAGGTTTTCTTGAATCTTCGGAGGAGCTTCAGTTATGCCATTTATCGATCATTTTCTTGGTTTGGTGGATGATTTTTTTTTTTTTTTCACTGAAGCGGTTGTATATTAATATTTGTGTTGCCCTTTCTATTTCTTCATGAATTTGCTGCCAGACACTGCAGTGTGTCAGTGCACTTTGGATGTAAGCACTGATAGCAGAGTCCTTATTTTGGTCAGGACATTCGCTTCTTCCATTAAGACAGTGCCCAGGGTTAGTTGGCTTGATGTGCACTGTTGTATTGAGCTTCACTTGCTGTTGTTTCACGAGGACGTCGAGGAAGAAGAGTGAGAGGAGTGAGAAGAAGTAAGAATGAAGAGAGGAGAGAGAGAGAGAGAGAGAGAGAGAGAGAGAGAGAGAGAGAGAGAGAGAGAGAGAGAGAGAGAGAGAGAGAGAGAGAGAGGTGTGGAGATATCTGTTGCGCGTTATATCTTTGCCTCACTCTCGCAGTTACATTAAAAGTTTTATACTCACCACCCAGTCTCTATCGCTATTTAATTTCAGTACATTCCCTTTAGTCTCTCTTGTTAATCCTCATATAATTTATAGCAGAAGAGTTGCCCTTGACAAAGGCATAGTAAGTATTCAACCAGGTTCATTTGTTCAATCACAAGAATTTTCGAAAAGCAATATTCTTATTGTGCCCGCTAGTACCGTAGCGCGAGGCGGTGTGTGTGTGTGTGTGTGTGTGTGTGTGTGTGTGTGTGTGTCACCACCACAACTGGGATATGATATTGCACAGGAAAGGGAGATAGTGTTCTACAGAAGTGGGTGGATATTGTCTAGAAGTTCGTCAGCGCGATATTCTATAGAACATTACAATCTTTATGTGTCTGTCGCTTGTTAGAATTGTTATTTCCTGGAACGTGGCTGATGATTCTTTCTCAGCGAGTGGAGAGTGATTCTATTGTAGTTATGATACTCCCTTGCCTGTAGGTGAGTTAAACAGGCTGCCAACCTCATTTGGTGTTATGACTGTCAGTGAAAACGGTGCAAAAGTCAAAAAATGACTTAGTAACCCATATTTAGCCCTGCATTAAGTCACATAGATGGTGACTTCGGGGGAAGATAGCCCAGTTTGAGGGGGAAGAAATTGGTGGTCGTAAGAAAAATTCGCGACCTCGCCAGGATCGCTGGAAGGTTAGTAGCCACGTGGGGGAGATTATTGTTTGTTTATTTCGTTGTTCTTTGTCTGCCCGCACTCAATTTACGCCATGGAGGACAGGACTGGTAGCCGAGGTAACTCGTGTCCAGTCTCCTGCTTCTGCCGAAATTGGCAGCGTAGATTTAACACAGCTTGTTCCCACAAATAGCGTCCACGGACGTATTAACCCTGCCCACAGTGTTGGTGGATTTTCCCAGACAGGAGGCATGTCTGAGGAAATTAAATTTAAAATTGGAAATGAGAATAATGGAGTTACAGGAGGCTAGAGAAAAGGAGGAGAGGAAATTGAGAAGGCTCCATTTGGAAGCTGAAGCCGAGGCAAGGATATTGAAGAATAAGCCAAGGAAAGGCAAGGATATTGAAGAATAGAGAAGCCAAGAGGCTTGAAACCGAGAGGGAGGCCAAGCAGCTTGAAGCCGAAGGGAAGACAAGCTTACTTGAACAGGAAAGGGAAATTAGGTTATTTGAGGCTTAGTAGGAGGCGAAGATGTGTGAAATCGAAGAGGCTGAGAAGAACAGAATATTTAAGTTGGAAAAGACTCAATACATCTCATAGTTTGAGGAGAGGCGAAGGAGTGAAGGAAGATACAGTAGAGAGCCAGATGGAAAGGAGTTTCAATTTAATTCCGGAGTTTGATGAGAAAAATGTGGCAGAATGGTTTCAGATATTTGAGAAGAAGGCTTTGGAGTTGATTGTCCTCAAGAGCGATGGGTGGGCTTTGTTGTCATTATGTTGAAGGACAAGGCTCTTGAAGTCTATGATAGGATGTCAGTAGAAGATTTAGAAGATTATGATGAGTTTGAAGCTGTCATCCTAAGGCCAGAGGCGTATAGGCTGCAGTTCTATGGAGGGAAGAAAAGGCCTACTAATTCCTACCTCGAGTGTGCTCGATATCTCGAGGAGACATTTGAGAAGTGGATAGCTAGCGAGCAGGCCATCTACCGTGAGTTAAAAGAGCTCATGGTGATGGAGCCATGGTGTTTCTATATTGCATGATCTTCCTGAGTCCCTAATTTCTAAGCCTGACTTTCGTGGGATCAAGGGATTGCGTTTATTTATTTATTTATTTATTTTTTACAATTTCTATTATTTATATATATTTACACTCAGGCGATCATATACGACTTACGACAGCAACGAAAACTATGAAAATTGTTTCCTTTCTCTTCAAATAAATTCAATTAAATATATCTTCATATTACACTTCCGATTCAAATCACTTCACATATTTAATACTCAATGATGAATCACATACTAGACAAATCTCGCAACTAATATTCAATGAGGAAACACATCCTACACCTACCCAATCCCCCTCTGTCAATATATAACACCAACATTTTACCCAGACTGTATTACAACCGTCTGTCTCTACTTATTGGTACTGTGACAGGCGGCTTGCCCATCTTGACCCTCTCTGTTCTGACAGCTGTCTAGCATGTCTCTCTGTTTGCTTCTGTCTATTCCCATCTCCTACACCTCATAATATACACGTGATGTTAGAGAGACCTAGAGCCCTAACAAGGCTTTCGTTGCTATAAGATTTATTTTCCAATACTTTGATCATACGGTCTATTTTCCTATAATTTTCAATAAGGGTCATTTTCGAGTAACTATATTTATTTTCTCATACTTTGCTCATACAGTTAATTTTTCTATACTTTGTGCACGGTCCATTTTCAAGTAACTATATTCATCTTCCCATACTTCGATCATACAGTTTATTTTCCCTTAACTTTCAATAAGCTTCATTCTCGAGTAACTTCAGTAATCGCATCTACTAATCAGGAACAAGAAGGTGGCGTTTCCTATGGTGTGTCGGCTGTCAGTGTCGTCCATGTCATTTGCTTCCGGTAACCTTTGCTTACCTCCTATACTAATTTAGTGATGGCCACCTGGGTATCTCTTCTTGTAATCTGCTGCTAATCTCCGGCTCTGTTAGTCACTGCATCTTCTTGTTCTCTCTAATCACGTCTCGTCTCTTATCTATCATGGTGGTGATGGCTTCTTGGCACCTGCTTTCGTGTTTATCATCTTCTTCCCCCATTCTTTTTTTTTTTTATGTAGGAGGGACACTGGCAAAGGGCAACGAAAATCCAGTAAAAAAACACCAGTCCCATAAAAAACGTCAGTCCCATAAAAGGGTCCAAAGCGGTAGTAAGAAATTAAAGGATAAGTGTCTTGAAACCTCCCTCTTGAAGGAATTCAAATCATAGGAAGGTAGAAATACAGAAGCAGGCAGGGAGTTCCAGAGTTTACCAGAGAAAGGGATGAATGATTGAGAATACTGGTTAACTCTTGCGTTAGAGAGCTGGACACAATAGGGGTGAGAGTAAGAAGAAAGTCTTGTGCAGTGAGGCCGCGGGACGAGTGGAGGCATGCAGTTAGCAAGATCAGAAGAGCAGTTAGCATGAAAATAGCTGTAGAAGACAGCTAGAGATGCAACATTGCGGCGATGAGAGAGAAGATGAAGACAGTCAGTTAGAGGAGAGGAGTTGATGAGACGAAAAGCTTTTGATTCCACCTTGTCTAGAAGAGCAGTATGAGTGGAACCCCCCCCAGACATGTGAAGCATACTCCATACATGGATGGATAAGGCTCTTGTACAGAGTTAGCAGCTGGGGGGATGAGAAAAACTGGCGGAGACGTCTCAGAACACCTAACTTCGTAGAAGCTGTTTTAGCTAGAGATGAGATGTGAAGTTTCCAGTTCAGATTATAAGTAAAGGACAGACCGAGGATGTTCAGTGTAGAAGAGGGGGACAGTTGAGTGTCATTGAAGAAGAGGGGATAGTTGTCTGGAAGATTGTGTCGAGTTGATAGATGGAGGAATTGAGTTTTTCAGGCATTGAATAATACTAAGTTTGCTCTGCCCCATCAGAAATTTTAGAAAGATCAGAAGTCAAGCGTTCTGTGGCTTCCCTGCGAGAAATGTTTACTTCCTGAAGGGTTGGACGTCTAAAGACGTGGAAAAGTGCAGGGTGGTATCATCAGCGTAGGAGTGGATATGACAAGAAGTTTGGTTTAGAAGATTATTAATGAATAATAAGAAGAGAGTGGGTAACAGGACAGAACCCTGAGGAACACCACAGTGACCGTCTACCACAACAGCAATAGAACGGTCAGAAAGGAAACTTGAGATGAAGTTACAGAGAGAAGGATAGAAGCCGTAGGAGATTAGTTTGGAAATCAAAGCTTTGTGCCAGACTCTATCAAAAACTTTTGATATGTCCAAGGCAACAGCAAAAGTTTCACTAAAATCTCTAAAAGAGGATGACCAAGACTCAGTAAGGAAAGTCAGAAGATCACCAGTAGAGCGGCCTTGACGGAACCCATACTGGCGATCAGATAGAAGGTTGTGAAGTGATAGATGTTTAAGAATCTTCCTGTTGAGGATAGATTAAAAAATTTTAGATAGGCAGTAAATTAAAGCAATAGGACGGTAGTTTGAGGAATTAGAACGGTCACCCTTCTTAGGAACAGACTGAATGTACGCAAACTTCCAGCAAGAAGGAAAGGCAGATGTTGACAGACAGAGCTGAAAGAGTTTTGACTAGGCAAGGTGCAAGCACGGAGGCACAATTTCGGAGAACAATAGGAGGGACCCCATCAGGTCCATAAGCCTTCCGAGGGTTTAGGCCAGCAAGGGCATGGAAAATATAATTGCGAAGAAATTTAATTGGTAGCATGAAGTATTCAGAGGATGGAGGAGAGGGAGGAACAAGCCCAGAATCGTCTAAGGTAGAGTTTTTAGCAAAGATTTGAGCGAAGAGTTCAGCTTTAGAAATACATGTGATAGCAGTGGTGCTATCGTTCTTTCTACTTCTTACTTCCTTCTTCATTTCTTAATTTCTTCATTCTTGTTTCATTCTCCTTACATGTTTCATTTCTTCTTGCGTCCTCGAACAACTGGTTACTTGGCTGCATGCTCGTTCCCTCATCCGTGGATGTGGTGCAGGGTGTGTATTTGGAAGGCCCGCTCCATGCTGCTGGAACCAGGGGAGCCATATGTGCGCCCCTCACCCATGCACGCGAACACCAGGGTGACCCCAACAGGCGCCACTGTCCACAGCCAGTCATAACAGTCCGGGTCCTGGGAGGTTGATGCTTTTATCAGCAACTGCAGGTTATCTTTACATTGTGTAGAGAAAAAGATACCCAACTGTAACTGCTGGGAAGGCATATATTAGCAGAATTAATAAATTCGGAAGTCTAGAAAACAGAGCCTTTGTAGAGAAAACAAAATATAACATTCAATATCTTGACCAGTAAGAGGAGAGATCAACAATCAATCATATTTTCCACAACATTTTATATCACAAGCTAAGAAAATCAGTTCTGAATATTCTCAATGTTTTAAAGGTGTGATGCAGCCAGAAAACAAAGAAATGGGAGGCCATCCAGCGGACATCATAAGGTATCGGCGCTAATTCCTCTAAAAGTTGTAAGTAGCAGCTTTGTCACTCAGTAGTCAGTAGTGCTTTGTCACTCATATCAGCTTTGGGTAAACGCATCTATCTTTACTCTCTTAGATGAATAAACTTTTAATTCTGCGCTCAAATAATGTGTAGAGGGAACAACATTACTTATTTAAAAATATGTACTTTCACCATGGTTTTAATTATATCATAAGAACAATATGAACTGCTGCAATGAATTTAATAGCCAACTGGACAACATCAGAGTCTTCTATATAATTAATGACTTCCCATTATTTATAGACACAAATATTTTTACCTCATTTATGTTCTCTTAATCACTTTAAGTATCAAGTTTTGCTTTATTTTTAGTACAAGATGAACCATTGTTAATATTTTAAGCATAGCACTTACTAACTGCAAATTTGACATCATCCTTTTCCTTCCTCGCTTCATGAAAATACAGCACTAAAGCAATTAGGCATGCATTGATCTGAATCTGCGTTGCGTGCAATTTTTTTTTTATTTCTTTCTTTTTCTTTTCTTCAGTTGAGTCATTATTTATATCATAGTATATGTTTCAAAAGCCGTCATATTACTATGTTGTTCTTACCTCTTTGTCACAAGGAATTTACTCTCTAACTTGACATGAGATTGGTCTATACTTGACCAAGAGTGTCCATACCGTGACATTTGTAGCTTTTCATCATAGGTTCATATTGTCTTCATATACAGGGCACAAAATTTTCCACTCATCGTCCACTTGCATGCAGGTGTCACGCTTAGTCATTGTATATCATTGTATATCACCCTAGGGCAACGCTAACAATCTGATAAGGGAACACCAGAAGCAACGTACTTTCGTTTAGACCTGAAGTCGTCTTCATGATTAATCACATCTTGCTCACAACTAGGTGAATATAACGCTTTGAAATATGTTCATTTTGTCGTCTAAATAATCATTCTTCTCATCATGATCATCTTCAGTGAATTATCTTCTGTATCGCTATCCGTAATGTTCTTCAGCAATTTAGTTTCCCTTGTTTCACCTTAAAGTCCTTTCGTAACTCATTTCTCTGTGTAGTGTTATTAGTTCTTTAAATATTTGTATTTAATCTATAAGCAGTGTTTCACATCCCTTGTGCTAACATGCCTTTATCATCACACTACACCACTGATCGGTGTCTGTTCATTCTTAGCTACCAAGCAATATTAGATCTATCATAGACACTTTCACTATTTTAGTTGTTATCTCTTGCCGAAATCATTGTATTTAACTTTCTTTCCTTATACAATATCATAAAGTACTGTTGAGGATACACTTAATTATTTTTCGTAAATCGTTATACTTCCATATTATTCACAATATAGTGTGCCATGTATTCGTGTACTGTGTTTATCTACAACATATCAGTTCCCCCCACTCCTAGCAATCTCAATATCTTCCTTGACGACACAACTAAACTAATATACATATTCTAACATTTTTCTATGTCACATATCATTTGCGACATCCTTACTCTGGTACGTCTCTAATAACTTTGCATTCCTCCACTACACTGAATTATTTACCCCCTTACAGCTCAAAATTTTACATTTCGTATTCACATCAATTTATATTTTTCTCACAAAATTTCCTAAAACATGTTTTTCGGCTTAATAATCTTATAACTTAGGAAGCACATATCGAAGGATTATCAACATTTATATATGTAATGAATCTTTTTTTGTGGCAGGCAATCAATTTTTTCATTTGCATTTTCAATCGATTCTTCTTTGTGGCTTCGATGTTTTAGTTTCTTTGTGGCATTATTTTTTTTTCTATGTGGTTTTAATATTTTTTCTTTGTTCTTTATAGGCCCACTTCTACATAATTACAAATCCTTACGTAGGTATACGCTCAACTTTTCTACATCCGGGTATTTGTCGAAACGAAGAATCTGAGACGTCCCCATCCTTCTGAATCGACTAATTCCCAGACAAGATTCCCAGAAAAAAATATCCTTCCCGTTTTCTCCTTTCCTCCCTAAAGAAAAATGGACACCTAGATAGAGGAACTTGTACAATGCCATGTCCCTAGGCCAGCAGGAAGTGTGCAAGTTCGCTAGGTACAAGCCGGGCGTATACAAGTTTAATTTAATTTAAATTCGCGAACTATATAATGCACAGTTTTATCTCGCAACACCCCCCTAGTGGGAACCGTCTTGTCGTGGTGGGGGGGAGGGCTTGAGTGTTCCTATGACCTGGCGAGCGAGGCTAGATGGGGCTTCGGCCCTTTCTCCGCCCTACTTAGGCGGAGAGGGCTAACCATGCAAGCAAGGTCGCCAGTGAGGGACCAGACTAAATGGTTCCCAGAGTTAGGCTGTCAGTATGGGTCAACGTTGCGCTCACCAGAGGGGCCACCTTTTGAAGCCGTCCTTTGTTGGAAGGTTGGATGTCTGGACTGGGATGCGTTGCCGGGTTTGGTCTTAGCTCCGTCGTGGACAAACTTTCGAATCATGAGGGGCAACTTTTTTAAACGAATGGCCTCCATGGGGATGAGGTACCCCGTTCACGGCGGCCAGCGCTCGCTCCCTTCGTTGTCCCAGTAGGCGGTCTCCCTTGGTCCCTGGAACCAATTTATTTATGTTTGTATTATCCATATGGGTAAATATAAAAACTCCTATGGTCCTCGAGACCAGAGGTCGACCAGGCCCTCGAGACGTCACCCTCTGGTGTTGTGCAGGCCGGAACTCGTACTTCCCCTGCTGGTGTTTTTCCCAAGGTGAAAGACACCTTTTTGTCAGTTTTGTCTTGATAGTCTCATGATTATTAAAGTCTATGTCTCCACGTCATACCGTTCTATTCACTCAGTTCTCAAGCCTTTCGGAACAGTTCTCCGTATTCGTCTTAAATATGATGGCGATTGTCTCTGTAATCGGTGTTAAGTGACATTTACATCAGGCGTTGCTGCCAAAGCTGCTCTTGAGGCAATAAATTTTATGCGTCTTGGAGAGAAGAACTTAAATGCCGAGGTCATTCGATCAAGCAACGTAACTGACAGCGAGAATGATCATTGTCCTAATGTCTTTAATGATGCAAAAGAACGAGCTCCCAAAGTTCACCACCCACCAACACCTTACTGGTTTGAAGCACATTATAGGGAAGGTCGAGGAAACTTTATTCACGCTGCCAAGTATCTAGAAAGGGAGATTGGAATACTCCCTACAAATAACATCAAGAAATATGGCAAAGGTATCTAGATCCGAGCTAAAGATTTAACACAGACGATGATGCTCCTCCATCTACCATGCCCTTCTGATGGAGTATTTGAGTCTATCAAGCCACACCGAATGTGTATAAGACGTGTTTACAACCAGGACCTGTACGAAAACCAAGACCTGTTAGAAGATGACATCCTTCAATTATGTCCAGATAATGCTTAGCGAGTGGCCAAGATTAAGGCGATGCTAATATGATAATGCTCACATTCTATGGTTTTTTTCTCCTTGACCATGTTAAGATCGGTTCTCTCTCTCTCTCTCTCTCTCTCTCTCTCTCTCTCTCTCTCTCTCTCTCTCTCTCTCTCTCTCTCTCTCTTTCTCTCCTATTACGGCCTTTCATCGATCGTCCATTGCAATGTTACTGGTGTTACGAATTCGGTCATGGGAGGAACAACTGTACAACTTACCCGTTGTGGTCACTGCTCTGCCCATGACTCCCACCCTACTCCTGAATGCGAATCAGAACCTTATTGCTTCTTCTGCAAGGAAGTTCATCCACCACGCTCTCGATAATGTAAGAGCAACACATCCTTCAACTGAGTAATTCTCATTTCATTATTCTTGGTAGTGCCAGGGGAGAACTTCTTTTTAAACAGAAAGGTGGTGGGGCAAATACATACGCCTCCTCCCTCCACTCTAGTTCCTCTACTTCTACCACACGCAATAAGGCTGCCTTTCTGAACCATTAGATATTTCTTCCCGTTACTGTGAGAATGTCGCTTCTTCAGTTACTGTCTGCAACAGGTTTTTTGTTTTGGAAAGTGTCACTTCCTCTGCATCCTCAACCAAACCCTACACTACTACAAAGCTCCACTGCATCTTCACCAGCTATATGACAGACACCTCATACAAAAGTATTGTCGAAGTCCAGGCCCCCCATGGATTCCCAACCACGAACGCCTTCCAAGGCTTTAAAACCGCCACGACAACATACTAACAATTCTACCATGCTTCCTCATCAATCCTACCAGAAACGTTGGGGGGAGGGGGGGTCTTGAGTCCCTTGAGGATGAGTCCCTAAGCTCAACGGGCGTCCCCCCTGGAAAAATCACTGTGGGAGCGTCAGATGTCCCTGAGCCAGACGTAATCAATCAAAGTGATTCATACAATTCTGATATGGATATAGAGGGATTCTCTGCCCGTCATCCAAATAAGTCCTCCTCTAAGAGCAATACCGATACGTCTTTGTCAATGAATCCTCCTCCTCTAGACTCGTGTGCGGGTAGCTATCCCCACAACAGTTACACAGTCACAGGTTTCTGCGCCTGCAAGTAACGTAGGATCGGATAGGCCTCGTCGGGTGAGTAAGGTAACTAGTCAGGTTGTCAAAGGGAAGCGTCTAACTGAGGGTTCCCTGAAAACCCAAATAAAATAGTAAAATTCAAGATCCTGCAGTGGAATTGTCGCGGTTTGCGTACCGGAGGAACTCCGGGTGTTGATCTTTAAATTTTCTCAGAGAATCAACTCACTTTGGTTTTCCTGGGTATCGTGCTCTCTTCTCCACTCCATTTCCTGGTTTGGGCCACCACGGTGACGTTGCCATCTGTATTCGCAATGATATTCCTTTTATCCACCTAAAGATTCAATGGCCAATGCAGGTTGCAGCTCTTAATGTTTTTATAAATCCTTTTTATTCATTGTGCAGTCTGTATCTGCCTCCAAGTGTTCCTATCAAGAAGAATTAACTCAATAATCTTTTAAATACTCTTTCTCCTCCTCTTATTTTATTGGGAGACTTGAATGGTCGCCATCCGTTGTGGGATGATGACGCTGTCAATCCTCGTGGTCTTTTAATTGCTTCTTTTACCGACGATTTTTTTTTTCTCTCTCTCTGCATTTCTAATTCTTTTCTTGATTTTAACTGGAAAGTTTTACCATACCGATATGGGAGCGATCACTTCCCAATTTTACTGGAGTCAACTGATTCTGCAGCACAGTGACGTCCTCCCCGATGGCGGCTAGATAAGGCGGATTGGCATCTATTCAAAGATTTCAGCATCTCAGCCCACTCAGTGGATTAAATAGAAAGCTGTGATGAGGCTGCAACATACTTCAGTGATGTCTTGCTCTCCGGTGCTATTCAGTCCATTCCTAAGACCTCTGGTCAGTTTCCTAAAAGTCCTGTTCCATGGTGAAAAGCAGATTCTAGAACCGCTGTTCAAGAAAAGCCTTTTCTCGCATTCGGTGGCATCGTGGTGACGTACACTATTTGGAGGCTTTTCGACGAGCGCTTGCCCGAGCTCGCCGCTCCTTAAAGACTGGTCTGCAGGAGTCTTGGAGGAGTTATGTCTTTTCCAGCAGAGTTTGCACACCACTCACCGAGGTCTTCAACAGAATCCGCAAAATATCTGGGAGGTACTCTGCTCCTCCCCTACCTGTTTTATCCCATGATAGGGGCACGGTGGGAGACCCAAAGACAGTTACCTACCTGTTTGCTGAGCACTTTATAAGTGTCTCTAGAAAGGATCCAACAACACCTGTGGCACTTGATCGTCGACATTTGGAATGTGTTGGCGTCAATTTTGCCTCCCCTGGTAGAGACCCTTATATGTCCCTTTTTCTCTGTCTGAGCTACACATGGCTTTGTCCCAGTGCCATGATTCGTTTCCGGGTCCCGATGACATCTCATATTCCTTTTTGCACCACATGTCCGATGAGGCTTTTACCTTTTTACTTGACTTATTTAACTTTGTATGGAATACCGGTGACTTTCTATCTTCTTGGGGTGTGGCTATAATTATTCCCATTAATTAATAAGTCTGGAAAACATTATCAGCTAACGACCAATTATCGCCCCATTTCTCTAACTTCATGCAATTGTAAGCTGCTGAAAAAGATGGTGAAAATCAGGCATATGTGGTACTTGGAGAAAGGCAAATTCGCCGGTACTTGAGAGAGGTGCCAATTCCCCGGAATCACACAGGCTTGCCGGAGGCAACTCGCCTCCCATTCACATTCTTGCGCAGTGTGCGGTTGTGTCTCTTAAAACAGTTACAGGGTATTCAACCCCATTAATTTCAACAGTGCCCTGGTACCAATCCAAACTAGACTCACGTGCAGCGAGATATCAACGTTGCGGTTGGATAGCGGTAGAAGACAGCTAGATATGCAACATTGCGGCGGTGAGAGAGAGGCTGAAGACAGTCAGTTAGAGGAGAGGAGTTGATGAGACGAAGAGAGCAGTATGAGTGGAACCCCGCCCAGACATGTGAAGCATACTCCATACATGGACGGATAAGGCTCTTGTACAGAGTTAGCAGCTGGGGATGTGAGAAAAACTGGCGGAGACGTCTCAGAACACCTAACTTCATCGAAGCTGTTTTAGCTAGAGATAAGATGTGAAGTTTCCAGTTCAGATTATAAGTAAAGGACAGACCGAGGATGTTCAATGTAAAAGAAGGGGGCAGTTGAGTGTCACTGAAGAGGAGGGGATAGTTGTCTGAAAGGTTGTGTCGAGTTGATAGATGGAGGAAATGAGTTTTTGAGGCATTGAACAATACCAAGTTTGCTCTGCCCCAATCAGAAATTTTAGAAAGCTCAGAAGTCAAGCGTTCTGTGGCTTCCCTGCGTGAAATGTTTACTTCCTGAAGGGTTGGACGTCTATGAAAAGACGTGGAAAAGTGCAGGGTCGTATCATCAGCGTAGGAGTGGATAGGACAAGAAATTTGGTTTAGAAGATTATTAATGAATAATAAGAAGAGAGTGGGTGACATGACAGAACCCTGAGGAACACCAATTTTAATAGATTTAAGAGAACAACAGTGACCGTCTACCACAGCAGCAATAGAACGGTCAGAAAGGAAACTTGAGATGAAGTTACAGAGAGAAGGATAGAAGCCGTAGGAGGGTAGTTTGGAAATGAAAGCTTTGTGCCAGACTCGATCAAAAGCTTTTGATATGTCCAAGGCAACAGCAAAATTTCACCAAAATCTCTAAAAGAGGATGACCAAGACTCAGTAAGGAAAGCCAGAAGATCACCAGTAGAGCGGCCTTGACGGAACCCATACTGGCAATCAGATAGAAGGTTGAGAAGTGATAGATGTTTAAGAATCTTCTTGTTGAGGATAGATTAAAAAACTTTAGATAGGCAGGAAATTAAAGCAATAGGACGGTAGTTTGAAGGATTAGAACGGTCACCCTTTTTAGGAACAGGATGGATGTAAGCAAAGAAGGAAGGAAGAAGGAAAGGTAGATGTTGACAGACAGAGCTGAAAGAGTTTGATAAGGCAAGGTGCAAGCACGGAGGCACAGTTTCGGAGAACAATAGGAGGGACCCCATCAGGTCCATATGCCTTCCGAGGGTTTAGGCCAGCAAGGGCATGGGAAACATCATTGTGAAGAATTTTAATAGATAGTATGAAGTAGTCAGAGGGTGGAGGAGAGGAAGGAACAAGCCCAGAATCGTCCAAGGTAGAGTTTTTAGCAAAGGTTTGAGCGAAGAGTTCAGCTTTAGAAATAGATATTATAACAGTTGGTTGAAATAAAGGAGGGAAAGAAGAAGAAGGAAAGTTATTGGAGATATTTTTGGCTAGATCCCAGAAGTCACGAGGGGAGTTAGATCTTAAAAGGTTTTGACACTTTCTGTTAATGAAGGAGTTTTTGGCTATTTCGAGAACAAACTTGGCATGGTTCCGGGCAGAAATATAAAGTGCATGAAATTCTGGTGATGGAAGGTTTAAGTATCTTTTGTGGGCCACCTCTCTATCATGTATAGCACGAGAACAAGCTGTGTTAAACCAAGGTTTGTAAGGTTTAGGTCGAGAAAAAAAAGTGAGGAATGTACGCCTCCATGCCAGACATTATCACCTCTGTTATGCGCTCAGCGCACAAAGACAGGTCTCTGACACGGAAGTAGTAGTCATTCCAAGGAAAATCAGCAAAATACCTCCTCAGGTCCCACCAACCAGCAGAGGCAAAACGCCAGAGGCACCTTCGCTTAGGGAGATCCTGAGGAGGGATTGGAGCGATAGGACAAGATAAAGATATGAGATTGTGATCGAAGAGCCCAACGGAGAAGAAAGGGTGACAGCATAAGCAGAAGGATTAGAGGTCAGGAAAAGGTCAAGATTGTTGGGTGTATCTCCAAGACGGTCAGGAATATGAGTACGGTGCTGCACCAATTGCTCTAGGTCATGAAGGATAGCAAAGTTGAAGGCTATTTCACCAGGATGGTCAGTGAAGGGAGAGAAAAGCCAAAGCTGGTAGTGAACATTGAAGTCTCCAAGAATGGAGATCTCTGCAAAAGGGAAGAGAGTCAGAATGTGCTCCACTTTGGAAGTTAAGTAGTCAAAGAATTTCTTATAGTCAGAGGAGTTAGGTGAGAGGTATGCAACACAGATAAATTTAGTTTGAGAGTGATTCTGTAGTCGTAGCCAGGTGGTAGAAAACTTTGAAGATTCAAGAACGTGGGCATGAGAGCAGGTTAAGTCATTGCGCACATAAGCGCAGCATCCAGCTTTGGATCGAAAATGAGGATAGAGAAAGTAGGAGGGGACAGAAAAGGGGCTACTGTCAGTTGCCTCAGACACCTGAGTTTCAGTGAGGAAAAGAAGATGAGGTTTAGAAGAGGAGAGGTGGTGTTCTACAGATTGAAAATTAGATCTTAGACCGCGAATGTTGCAGAAGTTAATGAAGAAAAAGTTGAGGGGGGTGTCAAGACACTTAGGGTCGTCGACAGAAAGGGAATCCGACCTGGGGACATTTATGATCCCCTCCCCAGATGGGGACTCCGAGGCTGGTGTAGGAGTCGCCATAATAATTTTGAAATTTTTGAGTGAAGGGTGTGTGTGTTATTAGGTGCTTGTAGTTTTGAGTGGAGGAAGAGAGTTGTCTTTAGAGGGCAGGCTGTGACTGCCCCTTTGTGTTGTGAGACACAAAGGGAAACGTTCAGTGAGGTCACAGCTGGTTTTAATGATTTACAGCACCCCCTGAACAGTGCTTTAGACCTCACTGGGAGTAATTATCGTTTCGGCAGGTGTCTACTGCCTCCTACTCCTATCTAGTTTGGATTGGTGCCAGGGCACTGTTGAAATTAATTGGGTTGAATACCCTCTAACTGTTTTGTGACACAACCACACAGCAGTCAATGTGCAAGAATGTGAATGGGAGGCGAGTTGCCTCCGTCAAGCCTGTGTGGTGCCGGAGAATTGGCACCGTAAAAAGCTTCGCTACGGCTGAGATTAGGCTGTCATGCCCGTTAGTCATCGCGGAGGCACGGGTAACACTAGCAGAGGAGCTACAAGTGTCTGAGATCGATTTCCTCTTAGGGAATGACCTGGCAGGTGGGAGATTTTGGATACATTCCTCATCCGTGGATGCCGACCCGGATGTGGAAGCTGGTGGTGTTGCTGACTTGCCGTTAGGTAAGGTTAGCACCCCGAAGTCTGGTGTTCTCGGGTTCTGCGACTCCTAGGGTCGCTTGCAATAAGGCATTGCCACCAATAGAGGAGTGCAGAGTTTATGTTGATGCCGCAGTGGTGGTAGAGTGTCCAGGCCTGTCCCGCTGCCGAGGAGGGTCTGGGCGAGTCAGAGTCGGAGTCGTCAGTGTGGTGAGGTTGATTGAAGAAGCGCAGAGCCACCGCAGAAGGCACCTGTCTTTGGTAAGAGTACTACCGAGGGTGAGGCTGGAGTGATGAGCTTATATTGTTTACTTGATTGTTTGCCTCACCCTGCGGAACCTCTCGGAGGTGATGTTGAGGCGTAATTGTCATCCGGAGTTGAGGCTATGGGCGGAGTTGAGGCTGTGTACTCTGTTCGGGTTGTGTCTGGTATGTTAGGGGTCACTGCCAAGGGCTGGGAGACTCCTGACTCTGCTCGGGAGGTGAGAGCTTCCTCCCCAGCGGAGTGTGCCGGATTCGGTGAGCAGGCTGCTCCCCTGACAGGACCCAGATATGGTGGGTGTTTGCTCACGCAGTGAGCCTCCCGTGCTGGCAGCTGCTGCTACAGCTGTCAGTGCACCTAAGGAGGGTTCTGTCCCTCACGTATGTGCTGCCCCACTACTTGCCAAAGCAGGAGTGGATGGCGAGGAAGCAGAGGATCGGGTGGAGCTTGTAGTGAATGATAGCAAGGGAGATTTTAATGCTCCAGTTTGTCGTGCCATCTGCAGTTAAGGAGGAACGAGTGCAGATAACACGTTAGTGGTCGGGTGTACCCAGGTTTGTTTGTTTGTACCACAGGTCTCGCCTGTGTTACGTCTAGGTTTGTTTCTCCTAGTGTGGGGATGATGAGAAAAGTTAGTCATCCGATCCCTCCTTCCAATGTGGGTTATGATGATGTAGCTGGCGCGAGCGTTGCTGCGCCACGTCGAGAGGTAGCGCGGTACAGTAAGGCCCCTTTCAGACGTATCGACTTTACGCCGTCCGCCGTCCACGGCACGACGTCGTTCTCTCAAATAACCATGGATGTCTATGGACGCCTTCACACGTATCGACCGACGCCGTGAACGACTTGGCGCCGTGGACGGCCGCCGTTGTCACAACGGCGCCCATTTGGAAATGGCACGGCGTTGCGCCGTCGACGGCGTGAAATGTACACAGGTCTCTATGGACTTGTTCAAACGTGTCGACGTTCCGCCGTCTGAAGTGGACGGCGCGAGTAGCGTGTCACACCACTTCAGTCGTTTCCTGACCACAGACGTGTTTATAGTATTGCTCACCATTGATAATGGAAGACGTTGATGTAGACGTTGAATTGTTGATTAGCCTGGTTGAAGAGAGGCCTGTTCTCTGGGACAAAAGCCTTGAAGCATATAAGTCCAAGACTGAAACCACTGCAGCATGGAGGCAAGTCTGCAATCATCTGAACCCGGGCTTTGAGTCTATGAGTGACGATGCAAAGAACAAATATGGTGAGTACATGAACTTTTCATATTAATGTTTAGTGTGCAAGGTATGTCTTGTGTTGATCAAGATAATGTTTGTTTGTGTTAATGTGTTCTATGTTTGTTTATGATTCCTTTGTGCTTCCATTCGTAGATGTGTGTGTGTGTGTGTGTGTGTGTGTGTGTGTGTGTGTGTGTGTGTGTGTGTGAAATTTTTTCAGGTGGTTGTTACCTCACCCCAATTTATTCTGTTGTACAGTAGCAGCTTGTCCACCCCACTACAGAATATATTGAATACAGAAACAAAATTCATGTACATATTTATTATTTATTTATACATGTTTTTATTCCCAAACTCTATGCTCCAACTAAAAAAAATGTTCATATGGCTGGTGATTCATATATAATGAAAATATTAGTTATACTGATACATAAGTATGAAGACATACATGCGATACATGCTTAGGTATACAATAAATACTACCTTAGTATACAGTCATAATCAGCTAAGTCTTGTATAATGTAACAGGCTAACAGGTTACTCCTATACATCATCATTGTCTTCTTTACATTTTCCACTGCCACGCAACTGACCCTTCTTGTGTCATAAAGTACTCAGCAAAAGCTTTGCGGATATCATTACCAGATTTGTTTCCGCGTTCACCCTCCATGTATGGAACGGCATTAAATCCTTCGATTGTGAGTGTGTCTTCGAAGTTGTAACCATCTCGCTCTCTCACAAAATTCTGCAGTACACAACATGCCTGTACAATTTTCATACTCAGTTCCACTGACACACTGAGTGGCCTATGGAATACTCTCCATTTATTAGACAATATCCCAAATGAGCATTCTACGTACCTCCTTGCTCTACTCAACCGGTAGTTGAAAACTCTTTTTTGCTGATCCATAATTTTCCCTGAGTAAGGTCGCATAAGATTCATGTGAATACCAAATCCTTCGTCTCCAACAAACACATATGGAGTGCAACCTGGTATAGACTCAGACAAGGGCTTTGGCTTGGGGATAGGGAGATCATTGTTAGCAATGTCTCTCCAAAGCTGTGTCTCCTTAAACAATGATGAATCACAGTCTTTCCCATAAGCACCAATGTTCACGAACACAAATCTATACTCACTATCAGCCACGGCCAGCAATACCATTGAGTAAAAGTCCTTGTAGTTCCAAAACAAAGACCCGCTGTCACATGGCTTAATGATCCTGATGTGTTTGCCATCCACTGCCCCTATACAATGTGGAAATTGAGTTTTCCTATGGAAGCCAGCAGCAATGCCCTCCAGCCTTTCCTCTGATAGTGGTGGTATACATTCGTGATTCAGGGTCACCCATATGTTGCCACAAACCTCTTGCACAATCGAAGAGATGGTCGACACACCCATTCGATAACTATAGTGTAGATCCGTAAAAGTGTTGCCACTTGCCAGGTATCTGAAAAGATAAGCAATATTACTGTGTAAAACACTGAACCAACAACAGGAAAAAAATAGATAGAAATTTTGATTAAGCATGGTCACTATTAAAGTTTACTGTTTTTTTTTCTTTCTAGGCAAGATGATAAGTACAAAATGGACTAACATCAGAGACCGGTACATCAAATATCTAAAGAAGCTTGAAGATGAAAAAAAAACAGGATCCAAAGCAAAATCAATTAGAAAATACATATATAGTGACAACATGTCATTCCTGCAGAAGAATACCAAGAGGAAGGAGACAGTTTCAAGTGCTGTAGAAGAAGAGCATGAAGAGATAAGCCGCGACATACCCACACTCTCCGACCCTCAACCCTCAACATCAACTCAGGGAAAAGGTAAAAGACAGAAAACGCTTGTGACAGATATAGAAAAGTCTATTTTAAACAAACTACAGGAGCCAGAGGATCGTCATGTAAGTTTTTTTAAAGGTATTTTACCCTCACTGCAGAAGTTGGATGACACTGAAACATTAGAATTCCAAAGTGGAGTAATAAAAATGATTCAGAGTATTCACCGATCTCGACAAACTCCCAAGGGTCCTGTATGGCCTGTTCCGAGTGAGCATGCCATTCAACCATCTCCACATATGCATTCTTATTATCCTGATCATGTGAAACACACACACACACACTGGCGTTACTCACCCGCACATCCACCTAATGTGGGAAATAGTTCCCCTGCTACTCAGCCTGGTATCACTGTGCCTCCAACTACAGCCTATTCTACACCTCTTCATTCACCACATTCAGTACAGTCAAGCACCTCTGCTTATAGTGGTGAGCATTCACAATGTTCTGATTTGGATTTTGATCTAGAAAATTAGTACCCATTGGATGTATGGCATACATAAAATTGAGTTTATGTAAACATCATAATTGATTTTCAGGAAAGTTATTTTCGTAATAATTTACATTTTTTGTAATTAGGGTGCTTTCTACATACCAAATGAAATAATAGGAAAAATAAACATGTAGGCTACTTCTTATTTTGCATTGTTTATGTTCTCTGTATTTCAAAATAAATACTAAAATAAGACTGATATATTTCTTACCTTAATGTAACAGCAAGTCTTTCTGTTGGTGAAATGGCGTCTCTCATCCTGGAATTTTGATGGCAAAGTAGAGGACTCAACCTGTTGAGGAGCTCATCGAATGATTCTTTGCTCATTCTGAAGTAGTTGAAAAACTTTTTTGTATCTCTTCTGAGTTCCTCATACAGTGTGACAAAAGCTCCAACCACTGGTCTGGCAACATTGATATTATGGACCCACTTTCTGCTGTGTGAACGTTGTTTTTTTCTTTTTAAATATAAGTAATATAGGTAGAGCAGGTGGTCCTGTGTGTCCATGATGAAAGAATGGAGGCAACTGGCAGGTGGACGGCACAGGCCGTGCCGTTGTGTCAACGGCGCCCGCCGTCGACACCACGGCGCTCTCTCTGGAATGCACGGCGCTGGGTCCTAGACGGCGGACGGCGTAAAGTCGATACGTCTGAAAGGGGCCTAAGGCATGCCGTTAATATGTTGCTTGCCGCTCAGGAAGCATCCCCATTGTAGCTGGGGACTTCGTTTGGCTCAGTTGCTATTCATTGTCAGATGCTGGGCCCAGGAAGGTTTTTTTTTTCTTTTTATGTAGGAGGGACACTGGCCAAGGGCAACAAAAAAATATATATATAAAAAAAAGCCCACTGAGATGCCAGTCCCAGAGAAGAGTCCAAAGCGGTAGTAAAAAATTGAAGGATAAGTGCCTTGAAACCTCCCTCTTGAAGGAATTCAAGTCATAGGAAGATGGAAATGTAGAAGGAGGCAGGGAGTTCCAGAGTTTACCAGAGAAATGGATGAATGATTGAGAATACTGGTTAACTCTTGCATTAGAAAGATGGACAGAATAGGGGTGAGAGAAAGAAGAAAGTCTTGTGCAGCGAAGCCGCAGGAGGAGGGGAGGCATGCAGTTAGCAAGATCAGAAGAGCAGTTATCATGAAAATAGCGCTAGAGATGCAACATTGCGGCGATGACAGAGAGGTTAAAGACAGTCAGTTAGAGAAGAGAAGTTGATGAGATGAAAAGCTTTTGATTTTACCCTGTTTGGAAGAGCGGTATGAGTGGAACCCCCCACCACAGACATGTGTAGCATACTCCATATATGGACGGATAAGGCCCTTTTACAGAGTTAGCAGCTGGGGGATAAGAAAAACTGGCGGAGATGTCTCAGAACACCTAACTTCGTTGAAGCTGTTTTAGCTAGAGATGAGATGTGAAGTTTCCATTTTAGATTATAAGTAAAGGACAGACCGAGGATGTTCAGTGTAGAAGAGGGAGGCAGTTGAGTGTCATTGAAGAAGACGGGATAGTTGTCTGGAAGCTTGTGTCGAGTTGATAGATGGAGGAATTGAGTTTTTGAGGTATTGAACAATACCAAGTTTGCTGTGCCCCAATCAGAAATTTTAGAAAGGTCAGAAGTCAGGCTTCCTTGCGTGAAATATTTACTTCCTGAAAGGTTGGACGTCTATGAAAAGACGTGGAAAAGTGCAGGGGAAGGGTAGTATGTGATGATCGATGCCGTCCTCAAAGCAACAAGGCATCGGGTTTGATGAGAGATGATTGCACACAAGAGCAGTTGCTGGGACTAGTGGGGATGGACCAGAGTCACGTTGGCCAGGCTCATGTTGGAGCCTGTGGTTGTTGTGTTGTGACGGCCACATGCGGGAGTTAAGCTCAGTGTGCGGGAATGGGTGTACTGCATCCTGGAGAGGAGCAACCGTTAGCTCACGTTGGCGATACCTGTGTCATCGAGGGGCTGGCAAGAGGAATTCAGTGTGTTAGTGTCACTATACCTGGTAGTGAGAAGCAAGCTTGGTCGTGTCACAACCCAGAAGTACTCTGTTGTTTTGTTAAGAGCGGCCTTTTGCCGAAGGATGTGGCATTTCTATTTTGTCAGTTTTATGGCTGTGACACGGTGGCTCCAAGGAGCCATGAGCAGGCAAGCGGGAGTAAAGTTATTGGCAGTGAAGGCCCGGAGGAGAGAGTAGTGTATCCTCCGGTGAGGACACTTGAGGGGACCAGTGAGTTGATCTTGCTTGGCGGCCCAGAGTTTGTTCAGCTAAGAAAAGTATTGCCTGGCAATGTCGTGGTAATGATGCACCATGAGCCTAATGTCCCTCGTGGGCTAGCTGAGCATTGCAAGGATGTGGAGATGTCATTGTTTGGCGACTCTTACATTTGTATAAGAAAGTACGGAAGACGGAGTAGGATGTGCAGTAGAGAGAGCAGGAGAAGTGAGAGTGAATGGAGTAGTGCCGGTAGAACAAAGAGAAGGCGACGGAGGAGGAGAGATAAGAGTCGCAGGAGTAAATGCTGGAGCATCCGTGGCTGCTAGAAATGTGATGTGAATATGATATCCTGCAGGAGTAAACTTGCACACCAATGGCAGGATGGTCACAGATCCTAGCAGAAAGCCAGACTGATCTTGAAGGAGGAGTAGGAGAATAAAGAAACAACATTCTGAGCACTTCGAGCTTGAAAGGGCAAGTTGGAGCTCTTTTGTTTCGTGTTGTTTTGATGATTATTCATACTAGTTTTCTATTAGCCTCTATATTGTAATTTGTGTGAACCCCCTATTTTGAAGTTGATATAAAGCGCCCTGATTTATATTGAACTTACTATATACTAAAATTTTCTTAAGCTCTTGTATATCTCCCAGTCATGTTATGTACGGCGTAAGTAGCGGTGGAGTAAGAAGTGAGAAGTAGTAAGAAGTGAGAAGTAGTAAGAATGAAGGGAGAGAGAGAGAGAGAGAGAGAGAGAGAGAGAGAGAGAGAGAGAGAGAGAGAGAGAGAGAGAGAGAGAGAGAGTTACATAGTTACAGTACAAAGAAAAACAGACCACAACAGAGCTTGCGGTCCTCACGAGGTGACTTGACCTAGGACTAAGGTGATAGTAGAAAAAAGGACAGGAAAGCAGAAGGCTCTCTCGCCACCCTCCACTCCCTCCGTCATAAGCCGTAAAGGAAAAAACAGGTCGGAAAGAAATACAAAGAGAGAGAGAGAGAGAGAGAGAGAGAGAGAGAGAGAGAGAGAGAGAGAGAGAGAGAGAGAGAGAGAGAGAGAGAGAAAGAGAGAGCGCGGAAATGGGGATGTCTGCTGCGCGATGACTCTTTGCCTCGCTTTCGCATTTACATTAAAAGTTTCATACTCTCCACCCAGTCTCTATTCATATTTCATGTCAGTACTTTTCCTTTAGTCCCTCCTGTTAAACCTCACGTAGCTTATAGCAGAAGAGTTGCCCTTGACGAAGGCATAATCAGTATTCATCCAGGCAGTATTGTTCAGTTACAAGAATTTTTGAAGAGTAATTGTTTCACTGTGCCTGGTAGAACTGTAGCGCAAGGCGGCGGACATGTGTGTGTGAGTGTATATCACTACTCTTTCCCCTCTCTTGTAGCTACCCTCCCCTCCCCGTCGTTGTAGCAGGGTGGGAGAGCGTTTTACCTCGCCTTCCTACGCTTCCAAGTCAGTCATAATTCACCAACCACAAGAGATAGACGTGCAAAGGCAGAGAGTGTTGTTCTGGGGAGATTGGAAAGGGAATACAGCTAGAAGGGCCAGTTGCTTTAAGGGAGCATTTGAGTAACTTATTGCAGTACACGCCTGCTTATTATATATGTAATGTTAGGAGTCTCCATCAGTCTGCCTATGAGTGGATTTCCTTGCAAGGCACTCGGCTTATATTATGATATTATGGCGTATCTCCTCATCTACTGGTGAGGCGAATATTCGGTGATAGTGAGCGCGACGACCCTCCATGTTTTTTTTGTTTTTTTTTGGGGGGGGCAATTTCTTTGTGTACAAAGTCTTAATTTGTTTGTGTACAAAAGTGGTACGTTTGTGTACAAAGTGGTAATGATATTCACTTGCCTGTAGTTTGGTGAAACAGGCTGACGACCTCATTTGTATAATTTAGTGTTTTGACCATCGGTGAAAAGGGTGCAGGAGTAAAAATAAGGCTTTGTAGCCCATGTGCCCTGCATCAAGTCATGTAAGTGGTGACTTGAGGAAAGACAACCCAGTTTGAGGTAGCTAAGAGAGGGATAGGTATTGGTGGTTGTAACAATATATATATATATATATATATATATATATATATATATATATATATATATATATATATATATATATATATATATATATATATATATATATATAATATATATATATATATATATATATATATATATATATATATATATATATATATATATATAATGGCGAGGCGAGGGTAGTTGTGGATGGCGAAAATGGTGGGCGTCACTATAGCGCAGTTCCTTGAGGTAGGATTTACTTTTTTTTTTTATGGCCAAGGGCAACAAAAATCTAATAAAAAAAAATGCCCACTGAGATGCCAGTCCCATAAAAGGGTCAAAGCAGTGGTCAAAAATTGGTGGATAAGTGTATTGAAACCTCCCTCTTGAAGGAATTCAAGTCATAGGAAGGTGGAAATACAGAAGCAGGCAGGGAGTTCCAGAGTTTACCAGAGAAAGGGATGAATGATTGAGAATACTGGTTAACTCTTGCGTTAGAGAGGTGGACAGAATAGGTGTGAGAGAAAGAAGAAAGTCTTGTGCAGCTAGGCCGCGGAAGGAGGGGAGGCATGCAGTTAGCAGGATCAAAAGAGCAGTTAGCATGAAAATAGCGGTAGAAGACAGCTAGATATACAACATTGCGGCGGTGAGAGAGAGACTGAAGACAGTCAGTAAGAGGAGAGGAGTTGATGAGACGAAAAGCTTTTGATTCCACCCTGTCTAGAAGAGCAGTATGAGTGGAACCCCCCCCAGACATATGAAGCATACTCCATACATGGACGGATAAGGCCCTTGTGCAGAGTTAGCAGCTGGGGGGGTGAGAAAAACTGGCGGAGACGTCTCAGAGCACCTAACTTCATAGAAGCTGTTTTAGCTAGAGATGAGATGTGAAGTTTCCAGTTCAGATTATAAGTAAAGGACAGACCGAGGATGTTCAGTGTAGAAGAGGGGACAGTTGAGTGTCATTGAAGAAGAGGGGATAGTTGTCTGGAAGGTTGTGTCTAGTTGATAGATGGAGGAATTGAGTTTTTGAGGCATTGAACAATACCAAGTTTGCTCTGCCCCAATCAGAAATTTTAGAAAGATCAGAAGTCAGGCGTTCTGTGGCTTCCCTGCGTGATATGTTTACCTCCTGAAGGGTTGGACGTCTATGAAAAGACGTGAAAAGTGCAGGGTGGTATCATCAGCGTAGGAGTGGGTAGGACAAGAAGTTTGGTTTAAGAGATCATTAATGAATAATAATTAGAAGAGAGTGGGTGACAGGACAGAATCCTGAGGAACACCACTGTTAATAGATTTAGGAGAAGAACAGTGACCGTCTACCACGGCAGCAATAGAACGGTCAGAAAGGAAACTTGAGATGAAGTTACAGAGGGTAGTTTGGAAATCAAAGCTTTGTGCCAGACTTTATCAAAGGCTTTTGATATGTCCAAGGCAACAGCAAAAGTTTCACCAGAGTCTCTAAAAGAGGATGACCAAGACTCAGTAAGGAAAGCCAGAAGATCACCAGCAGAGCGGCCTTGACGGAACCCATACTGGCGATCAGATAGAAGGTTGTGAAGTGATAGATGTTTAAGAATCTTCCTGTTGAGGATAGATTCAAAAACTTTAGATAAGCAGGAAATTAAAGCAATAGAACGGGTCACCCTTTTTAGGAACAGGTTGAATGTAGGCAAACTTCCAACAAGAAGGAAAAGTAGATGTTGACAGACAGAGCTGAAAGAGTTTGAGAAGGCAAGGTGCAAGCACGGAGGCACAGTTTCGGAGAACAATAGGAGGGACCCCATCAGGTCCATAAGCCTTTCGAGGGTTTAGGCCAGCGAGGGCATGGAAAACATCATTACGAAGAATTTTAATACGTGGCATGAAGTAGTCAGAGGGTGGAGGAGAGGAAGGAACAAGCCCAGAATCGTCCAAGGTAGACTTTTTAGCAAAAGTTTGAGCAAAGAGTTCAGCTTTAAAAATAGATGTGATAGCAGTGGTGCCATCTGGTTGAAATAGAGGAGGGAAAGAAGAAGAAGCAAAGTTATTGGAGATATTTTTGGCTAGATGCCAGAAATCACGAGGGGAGTTAGATCTTGAAAGGTTTTGACATTTTCTGTTTATGAAGGAGTTTTTGGCTAGTTGGAGAACAGACTTGGCATGGTTCCAGGCAGAAATATAAAGTGCATGAGATTCTGGTGATGGAAGGCTTAAGTACCTTTTGTGGGCCACCTCTCTATCATGTATAGCACGAGAACAAGCTGTGTTAAACCAAGGTTTAGAAGGTTTAGGACGAGAAAAAAGTGAGGAATGTACGACTCCATTGGCTAGATGCCAGAAATCACGAGGGGAGTTAGATCTTGAAAGGTTTTGACATTTTCTGTTTATGAAGGAGTTTTTGGCTAGTTGGAGAACAGACTTGGCATGGTTCCGGGCAGAAATATAAAGTGCATGAGATTCTGGTGATGGAAGGCTTAAGTATCTTTTGTGGGCCACCTCTCTATCATGTATAGCACGAGAACAAGCTGTGTTAAACCAAGGTTTAGAAGGTTTAGGACGAGAAAAAAGAGTGAGGAATGTAGGCCTCCATGCCAGACACTATCACCTATGTTATGCGCTCAGCACACAAAGACGGGTCTCTCACATGGAAGCAGTAGTCATTCCAAGGAAAATCAGCAAAATACCTCCTCAGGTCCCCCCAACTAGCAGAGGCAAAACGCCAGAGGCACCTTCGCTTAGGGGGATCCTGAGGAGGGATTGGAGTGATAGGACAAGATAAAGATATGAGATTGTGATCGGAGGAGCCCAACGGAGAAGAAAGGGTAACAGCATAAGCAGAAGGATTAGAGATCAGGAAAAGGTCAAGAATGTTGGGCGTATCTCCAAGACGGTCAGGAATACGAGTAGGGTGTTGCACCAATTGCTCTAGGTCGTGGAGGATAGCAAAGTTGTAGGCTAGTTCACCAGGATGGTCAGTGAAGGGAGAGGAAAGCCAAAGCTGGTGCTGAACATTGAAGTCTCCAAGAATGGAGATCTCTGCAAAAGGGAAGAGGGTCAGAATATGCTCCACTTTGGAAGTTAAGTAGTCAAAGAATTTCTTATAGTCAGAGGAGTTCGGAGAGAGGTATACAGCACAGATAAATTTAGTATGAGAATGACTCTGTAGTCGTAGCCAGATGGTGGAAAATTCAGAAGATTCAAGAGCGTGGGCACGAGAGCAGGTTAAGTCATTGCGCACATAAACGCAGCATCCAGCTTTGGATCGAAAATGAGGATATAAAAAGTAGGAGGGAACAGAAAAGGGGCTACTGTCAGTTGCCTCAGACACCTGAGTTTCAGTGAGGAAAAGAAGATGAGGTTTAGAAGAGGAGAGGTGGTGTTCTACAGATTGAAAATTAGATCTTAGACCGCGAATGTTGCAGAAGTTAATGAAGAAAAAGTTGAGGGGGGTGTCAAGACACTTAGGGTCGTCGACAGAAAGGGAATCCGACCTGGGGACATTTATGGTCCCCTCCCCAGATGGGGACTCCAAGGCTGGTGTAGGAGTCGCCATGATTTTAAAAACTACTACTGTAGTTAGACGTCAAAACAGCTTCCAGCAGGCCATTAGAAGATTAATATGCCTTGTCCTTGTTAGTCTTATATATCATGGGCAGTTATTGCCCTGCTTCCTCTCCTGCCTGTCCTGCAGAGGGTGGCGAGTACAGGATGAGGCTTCCAAGTGTTGTATAGAATGAGAAATACCAGTGGTCTTGCCTGGATGGTTGCAAAAACAGGAAAGAGGGCACGGTCTGCTTAGCCACTTTGTTAAGTGCCTTCCTCTTGCTTTCCTTGTGGTCAACATCATTTGGTCCTTAATGGTTATCTCTCCCTCTGGACTTTAATATCTCTCTCTTTTTTTTTTTTATCCTTTCGTTATTTTAGCTATCCTTGAGTCTCCTCGGCCTGTTTCAATTAACATATCACAGATAATCCGTTCGTGGATTAACCCTAAACACAAACCCTCACTAGTCAAAGTAAGGCATGCATAACCTGAATAGGAGGGTGCTATGGAAGTGGGAAGGTTTTTGGGATAACTAATAAGGGATGTCTTAATAACAAACCGCGATACACAATATTTCAGATCAATGTTTACATTTATTTTCGAATGTTTCCAAAATGTTTTTCAAACGTATTCATAGATGGATGCATGGATAGATAGGTGGATGGATGGAAGAATGGACAAATAGTTGGATGAATGGATGGACGAATGAATAGATGGTTGGATGGATAGTTGGTTAGATAACTGAGTAGATGATTGAATGGATGCATAGATAAATGGATGAGTGGATAGTTGGATGGATGCGTGGGTAAATGGTTGGGTGGATGGATGAGTGAATAGACCGATGGACGGATGGATGTTTTTATTCAAATGCAAATTCAAGTTGTTTGCAAAATTTTTTATCAAATGTTTCAAGCCCAATATATTTCTCAAATATTCCACAAAGGTTTCCAATCTGTTTATCGAATATTTGCAAACTGTTTGCAAACATTGCTTACAAACAATGCTTCAAATACTTAACACATTTTCCTGGATGGGAAAGTGTGTGTGTGTGTGTGTGTGTGTGTGTGTCGTTGTCTCTTACACACCCCTGCCTCCCACCTCTCTCTCTCTCTCTCTCTCTCTCTCTCTCTCTCTCTCTCTCTCTCTCTCTCTCTCTCTCTCTCTCGTTATCTATCTATCTATCTCAATTGTATAATACCTCAAGTCTTTGGAAATATGATAACAGTGCACAATGCATTATACATTACGAAAAATGTAACAAAAAAGAACCATTGCCTCCATAGGTAAAAGAAAAATAATAGATGTAGGTCATCCATGTGTAATAAAGAAAATAGACTTGGTATGGAAAAAACATAAATAGCAGAAGGAAAAAAAAAGATCGAAAGATAATACGGTCGTGTCTCTGCACAAATGACGCCATAAAAAAAGGATCAGGTAGTAACATTCCGCGTCCATCAGGAATGCTTACAGGAAAGAAGACATCAAAAAGTAATTTTAGGTGAGTTTTCTTTCTGGAAACCTTCTCCATCTCCGCCTTCTCATTATTGCCATTAACGTCAACATTTTTCCTCTTCACTATATAGCAAGAAGAATCATGCACAGCCCTAAAGAAAAACATATAAATAAGTTATATCCCTGTTGACCTTCAAATGAAATTATTTAGATCCGCAGTTACCAGTTTTGTTATACGGCAATGAGGTATGGAGACAATATTGTTGGGGAAATTGAAGGTTTACACATTAAACATTTACAGCATGTTCCGTGGATACAGAGAAACACTTGTAATGTTATGGTTTACGGGGGACTTCGGGTATATCCTTTCGATATTGATATAAAGGTGATAACTGGATTAAATTCATTACTGGAAAACCATAAAAGAAAAAGTAGCTTGTGTTATGTACCAATGCTTGCTGGATATGTAGACTGTCGAGCTGTAGACTTCACCATGGTTAAAGGAGGTTACTTTGAGCAGTACTCAACAATTGGGGCCTTTCATGAGTGTGGTGAAGTCAGGAAGTTCCTAGTCTTTTATAGTTGCAAAGAACTGTGGAACAAGGGCTTAATATATATATATATATATATATATATATATATATATATATATATATATATATATATATATTATATTACATTAGATTAGATTATTTCACGCAGCGAGATAGAGTGGAGATGGTGGGTAGAAGAATAACAAACAAAGAAATATAAAGAAAGAGGGGGAGAGAGCGAGAGAGAAACGAGTCCCAGACGCGCCCCGAAGCGCCGATAGCTTACAGTAATTTAATATAAATTTAAAGTTCATCTTTCCCAGCAGCTTCCTCCTTTCCATTTCTTCTTAACAGTTGAAAGTAATACATTATTTAGTGTTATTAGTTTTCAACCAGCCATCCAACTAGCCCTACAATAATTTTTTGGGGAACCTAAGTGTTTTGTAAGGAAGATTAAGATTATTAACAGGAGAAACACTCTCCAGAACCCGGCTAATTATAGCTGTGACTTTTGAAAATAGTTGTGGTGAGAGAGCAAAGCGTTTCTGAATATGGGCCCTGCTGAACTGCCGAAGCTGGTGTTTGTATGAATATGGTCATCACCAACACTGCTCGTCAGTATGTAATTTTGTGGTGAATTGTAGGGGCAGCTTGTACAAAGTCAAAAAAAAAAAAAAGAGAGAAGGAAGGTTTGATGCAATGAATGGATTTCCCGGCGGAGTGTTAAGGGAAGTCTTACACAAACGCTGAACTTCAAAGAGAATGCCACAATGATTTTAAGAACTATATCAGAATGCATGTAAATTCATTCTACACTTTGCATCTAGACTTGCACTCCTCACTGTTCGTGTAGATTTTATTTCTAGCTTGCCACAGGCATGGATGTTCTCTCAAGAATTCGACGAACAACTGATTGGTCCACTCAATGTTTTGGTCTGCCATGAGCGATGAGCGAGCGAGTGAGCTACACTCTCCTTCCTTGTGAGGATCCAACTGAGCTGCCGCGCGTCAGTACACGCGTTATCACAATTAAATGCCCACAGTCAGACTTGTTTATGATGCGCGACATGCCGCCTCTCTCGCTCCATACATACTGGTATAGTAAAACGCGGTGGGTTTCGTGTCATGAAGCATACTGTGGACGCGCTCTTAGAGCGTGGTGCGAGGTACATAACACATCTTTACCCCCTTGCTCCGATTTCCCCATTCCTTCCTTCCCTGTTCCTTGTTCCTTGTTTCTACGTTGAATTTAACCGTGAATTTAACCGTTTGTCCCAGCATCGCAATCAACAGCTGGTGGATATGCTACAGCGTATACGTGGTGCTTAGCGGAAGGCTTGTTTTAGGGAGGGTATATTGCTCTATATCTGAGAGTGGGATTATTGTATAACTTTTTATTATTATTATGGTATTCTACATATGACCTCACGGGAGGGTGTAACCTGTAAGAAGCCAGATATCTGATGGGAGGGCACTTGTGACCAATTCTGGTAGCACCTGTGATAGAGGGTTGTCTTGTTGTGTCGTTGCACAATGTGTTCTGAAGGGAGAAGGCTCCTGTCCTCTCCTTCTTTCTGCCTAAGTGCAGTGTTCCGCTGTGGTGTCCTGTGTTTGTCAATTGCTACTGGTCTTGAGAGGGCACAAAGGCAGTGACTGGGACAGACCAGAAAATTATAATATTCGGATAGATCACAACTGTCTACCCTATCCACAGGCTCCACCAGCTGTATCATGAGTGTGGACCTGCCTTAAGGAAGAGTATAGATAGGCTGTAAAGACAGCTCTCTCCCGTCGCACAAAACTACTAGCACCTAATTACACACACACCATTCACTCAAAATTCAGAATGATCATGGTGACTCCTACACCAACCTCGGAGTACCCATGTGGGGAGGGGACCACAAATGTCACTAGCTCGGACTCCTCCTTTGGTATTGACCTTAAGTGTCTTGACACCCCCCTCAACTTTTTTTTTATTAACTTATGCAACATTCGCTGTCTTAGATCTAATTTTTAATATGTAAAACACCACATCTCCTCCACTAAATCTCATCTTTTCATCACTAAAACACAAATGTCTGAGGCAACTGACAGCAGCCCCTTTTCTGTTCTCTTCTACTTTCCCTATACTAATTTTCAATCAAAATCTGGACGTTGCGTCTATGAGTGCAATAACTTAACCTGCTCTCGTGCCCACGCTCCCTGATCTTTCGAGTTTTCCACCATCTGGCGATGACTACCGAGTCACTCTCAATCAAAATTTATTTGTACTTTATACCTCTCAACCAACTCCTCTGACTATAACAAATTCTTTGACTAATTAACGTCCAAAGTGGAACACATTCTGATTCTCTTTCCTTTTCCGGAGATTGAATGAGACTTGAATGAGATTGAATGAGACTTGAATGTTCATAACCAACTTTGGCTTCCTCTCCCTTCACTGACCATCCTAGTGAACTAGCCTTTAACTTTGCTACCGTCCACGACCTAGAGCAATTGGTGCAACACCATATTCGTATTCCTGACTGTCTTGGGAATATGCCCAACATTCTTGATGTTACTCTCTCTTCTCCTTTGGGCTCCTGCGGTCACAATGTCATATCTGTATCTTGTCCCTTCACTCCTATCATTCCTCAGGAGCACCCTAAGCGGAGGTACCTCTGGCGTTTTGCCTCTGCTAGTTGGGGGCAGGCGAGGAGGTATTTTGCTGAATTTCATAGGAATAATTACTGTTTCCGTGTCGGTGACCCTTCTCTGTATGCCGATCGCATAACAGAAGTGATATTGTCTGGCATGGAGGCGTATATTCCTTACTATTTTTCTCGACTTAAATCTTCCATACGTTGGTTTAACGCAATTTGTTCTCGTGCTATACATGATAGAGAGGTGGCCCGCAAAATGTACCTGAACTTTTCATCACCAGAATCGCATGCGATTTATATTTCTTCCCGGAACGATGCCAAATCTGTCCTCCAACTAGCCAAAAACTCCTTCATTAATAGAAAGTGTCAAAATCTTTCAAGATCTAACTGCCTTCGTGACTTCTGGCATCAAGCCAAAAATATTTCCAATATATTTGCTTCTACCTTTGTCCTCCCTTTATTTCAACCATATGGCACCACTGCTATCACATCTATCTTTAAAGCTGAACTCCTCTCTCAAACCTTATCTAAAAACTCTACTTTCGACGATACATTACCTGTTCTTTCTCCTTCTCCTTTTAAAATTCTCCTCAATGATGTTTTCCGTGTCCTCGCTGGCCTAAACCCTCGGAAGGCTTATGGACCTGATGGGGTCCCTCCTATTATTCTCCGAAACTGTGCCTCCGTGCTTGCACCTTGCCTAGTCAAAATCTTTCAACTCTGTCAACATTTACCTTTCCTCCTTGTTAGAAGTTTTCCTACATTCAGCCTGTTCCTAAACAATAAAGTTGACCGTTCTAATACCTCAAACTATTGTCCTATTACTTTAATTTCATACCTATTTATTATTATTATTATTATTATTATTATTATTATTATTATTATTATTATTATTATTATTATTTTAATCTATCCTCAACAGGAAGATTTTTAAACATCTATCACTTCACAACCTTCTATCTGATCGCCAGTATGGGTTCCGTCAAGGACGCCCCACAGTTGATCTCGCTTTCCTTGTTGAGTGTTGGTCATCCTCTTTTAGAGATTTGGGTGAAACTTTTCCTGTTGCCTTGGACATTTCAAAAGCTTTCCTCAGGGTTCTGTCCTGCCATCCACTCTCTTCATATTATTCATCAATGATCTTCTAAACCAAACTTCTTGTCCTATCTATTCCTACGCAAAATGATACCACCCTGCACTTTTCCACGCATTTTCATAGACGTCTGTCCTTTTTCTTGTAATCCAAGGTGGAAACTTCAAATCTCATCACTAGCTAAGACAACAGATATGAAGTTAGGCGTTCTAAGTCGTTTCCGTCAGTTTTTTTCTCCCCTCCCCTCTCCCAGATGATAACTCCGTACAAGGGCCTTATCCGTCCATGTATGGATTATGTTTTTCACATTGTCAAGAGATCTGCTGGGTTTTCTTTAGTACGAATATGGTAGTATTCAAAGTCCCTTTGTCTCGACAGTATTTTATCTACTCCCTTGTTCACATATGGCTTCTTATTTTAATTTTTATGTATCCAGTGTAAGTAGGTTTCACTGTCGGTCCATATTACTATTAGTTTAAAGAGAGAGTTTATCCATTTACTCCCAGACTGATCTTCCGCTGTTTTTCCCACTAAATACTTAACTAACCGATTACCCATTTTTATTGCCGTTAATTCTAATTGAGGGAAGTTTCAGGTTATCATCGGTGCTATTCGTGAATTTAACATTACCTACTCGCTATGATTATCTGTGGTCGAGTAGGCTGCTAGGCCATGTGCCTTTTGAAGACGCTTCACAGATGTTAAGTTGTACATTGTCATTTTGGTTTAAATCGATTTGTCTGGGGATGGAGACCTCAGTTCCTACAACACAATCCTCCTTTATATATATATATATATATATATATATATATATATATATATATATATATATATATATATATATATATATATATATATATATATATATATATATATATATATATATATATATATATATATATATATATATATATATATATATATATATATATATATATATATATATATATATATATATATATATATATATATATATATATATATATATATATATATATATATATATATATATTTTTTTTTTTTTTTTTTTTTTTTTCTTTTTTTTTTTTCTTTTCACATTCGGATGAATAATATTCTGGGAGGATGGTATCACTAACTAATTTTCCCCTTCTAAGCTCCAAGTTTCTTGTATTAACATTTTTTTTCCCCCTCTTATCTTCGTAGAGCTTATTATATCTAAGGGATCAAATATAAAAAAGAAATTTGGCTTAGTATGGATCTTTTAGTCAAATTTTGTTCATAACATTGAGGCTGGTGTATTCTATCACCATTCACATCCCACACCATACCCAGTAAGTTTTGCCTCACAAATTACTGATTCAAGTCGTTCCTTCAAAAGATTTTGTAGGATTTTTGTGTTGGTGTTTCAACTCTTCAGGGACATGTTAGCGGCTAGACATTCAGTGGATAAACACTCTTTTGTTGCCTTTTCTATATAGACTTACTGTTTCTTCCTGTGTCTACAGTTATTTGTAAATTGTCTATGTAAAATGCACGACCTATATCAAGACAACCAGCTTTCTTGAAATGATGATCGAGCATAACAGATATGGATTTAAACATGGGCCAAAGAAGATGGATTTAGACCGGTACACATCCAAAATGACTATTATTGTCGCTCTCTGTCTCTCTCTGCAGTGCTGATGGCCAGTGCTGGCTGGCAAAAAAATAAATAAATAAAATAAAATAAATAAATAAATAAATAAATAAAATAAGCGAGAAGTGAACCCGCTGCCTGCTCGCCACACCAAAAAACAAAAGAAATGCGCATTCCACTCACTTCTAATTTTCATTTTACTTATTTTAATGACTAATATTTAGTTTGTACTAGAATAACCTTAACTATCCCTTAATATGACTTTACAATTCATATGCAATTCACAACAAAAACCAATAACTCATTGATATTGTGTGTTATACAACAGAAATTTCCACTATATATATATATATATATATATATATATATATATATATATATATATATATATATATATATATATATATATATATTGTCACGTTCCTGGTTATCTTTCCAAGAAAGTAGACATTGCACTGATCCCAGAAAGTTTTAAAGGTCTGGTTTTTAAAGCTTTTAAAGGTTTTAAAGGCCTCGAATACCTACCCCCACCTATCGGAAATCGCCAGCTATTAAACCCTCTCACAAAACCCTTACCTTGGGACAGCATGCCAGGAATCACCTTAATACCAGATCAATGTTGGGGTAGAAAACACAATTATTCTATATAATAATAAAACATATACTGATAATAATATTAACTGGTCAATAATAATATTAACAAATTGAAGTAGAACACAGTAAAGGAAATTAGGGAACAGATTTCTACCCTAGATCAACACAGAATAATTCCCACACTCAATCACAATAAATTCCTCCTTTTTCTCAGGCTCTTATATCGCCTTTCTTATTCTTCAGAGGTTATACACATCAATATATGACATTCCCGTCACTTCACAAAACACTAAATTCCTTTTACTACTTCACAGGCCGCTGAAATATTTTCCCCAGCTGCGGCAATTTCCCCAGACCCCTTCATCGCGTCAGTACATAACAATTCCAACATTTAAACTCCTCAAACCACACAAGACATCACCACTATCACCATAGACCACCTATAACACCATACCACCACCCGCAAAGACACCAATGGCGCCACAACACCACCACAGCCAAAACCACAAAATGGCTGTCTTTCACCCCGACGCTGACCCCTCAGTATTACATAACCAACAACTCACCAACCAAATTTCAGCGGACAAGAGCTCTTGGTACCACAGAAGACTCACCAATCTGATCCAGGATATCAGGGCTATAACATCACATTACTACTACCTCCACACACACACACACTCCATCACAACTCCACACCCGAATTTATCCGCTGAGAAACACCACCCCTCTGTTCTCCCTCAGGACCTCTGGCGCTATGTAGAACCCTGCTGAGTCAGATACACAATCCAGACATATATCATCCCTTCTCCTCAACACATTCCACGTCAAATACACTTTTTCCTTTACATATACATACATATAAAGAACTTAAAATTTGAAGATAATAAAACTACATGATATGAAATGATTAAATAAGTCTTATACTAACTTATAACCAAGAATAAAGATACGTTTAGAAGGAAAACGGAACACTGAGGACACTAAGAAAACGTGTTCCTTTTCAGGGTAAACTAGGCCAATATCATGACATCCTCTTCCCAAAAGAGGCGTGAAGCAGGATGCCTCATGACTAGATGGGGTGTGAGACAAGACATCAGCAATTACATTCTCACTGCCTTTTACATGGTGAATTTCTAGGTTATAATTATGTAAGACCAGACACCATCTCATCAGCATCTTTTTTTTTTTTTCTTTTTTATGTAGGAAGGATACTGGCCAAGGGCAACAAAAATCTAATAAAAAAAATGCCCACTGAAATGCCAGTCCCATAAAAGGGTCAAAGCAGTGGTCAAAAATTGGTGGACAAGTGTCTTGAAACCTCCCTCTTGAAGGAATTCAAGTCATAGGAAGGTGGAAATACAGAAGCAGGCAGGGAGTTCCAGAGTTTACCAGAGAAAGGGATGAATGATTGAGAATACTAGTTAACTCTTGCATTAGAGAGGTGGACAGAATAGGGGTGAGAGAAAGAAGAAAGTCTTGTGCAGCGAGGCCGCGGAAGGAGGTGAGGCATGCAGTTAGCAAGATCAGAAGAGCAGTTAGCATGAAAATAGTGGTAGAAGACAGCTAGATATGCAACATTGCGGCGGTGAGAGAGAGGCTGAAGACAGTCAGTTAGAGGAGAGGAGTTGATGAGACGAAAAGCTTTTGATTCCACCCTGTCTAGAAGAGCAGTATGAGTGGAACCCCCCCAGACATGTGAAGCATACTCCATACATGGACGGATAAGGCCCTTGTACAGAGTACAGTCCAGGGCTATTACAGTGAATCGCAGGCTAGCGAATCATTGTAAGAGTAATGGATGGACGTTCATCGACAACTGGGACCTTTTCTATGGTAGGGACACCTTGTACGCCAGGGATGGAGTGCATTTGTCACGCCAGGGTGTTCGTGTTTTGGCCGAAACACTCGAGCGGGATGTAACTGCACTTTTTTCGTTAGTCGGGAGGGAAGAAGGGGTTGTGAGGAGAAGGCGAGGGGCAAATTAGTTAAATCTAGAAAGGTAGCTAGCTCAGGGAAGATGAGAAATAGCTTAAGTGTTTACTATACAAACTGTAGAAGTATTCTGAATAAAATAGACTTGCTTAGAGGAATAGCGAGTGTAGAGAAATTTGATATCATTGCTTTAACTGAAACTTGGTTAGATATGTCAGGAAAAGTATTTAATCCAGAGGTTAAGATAGATGGTTATACAATGTTCTATAAAGATAGGGAAAACAGGAGAGGAGGAGGCGTCGCGTTATACGTTAGGGACACATTACAGTGTTGTATGAACAGTAGAATTAAAACAGATAAAAAAACAGAGTCGATATGGGTAGATATTAAGGAAGGATCGCAGTCAGTAGTACTAGGGGTAGTTTACAGACCACCGACCAGTACAGAGGAAATTAACACCTCACTGTGGCAGGAATTAAATAGAGCAGGCAGGTACAGTCAGGTATGTGTGGTAGGAGATTTTAATTTTAGAATATCGACTGGAGTCTGATGGTGGGTAACATGGAAGCAGAGGAGTTTCTTAAGGTAATTCAGGATAATTTTTCAAAACAGGTAGTCGTAGAACCCACAAGGGGGAATAATATTCTAGGTTTAATTCTTACTAACAGGGAGGAAGCAGTCACGCAGGTAGAGGTTGGAGGACAGCTAGATAACAGTGACCATAGGGAAATTAAGTACAATTTAGAATGGGAAGAAACTGTTAGAAACAAAAACACTAGTAAAGTACCTGACTTTAGGAGAGCAGATTTTGAGGAATTAAAAAGGTACCTCCAAGGAGTTGACTGGCAAAGGATGCAGTGAGAGGTCAGGTCAGGGACGGAGTTCAGAGAGATAAGGCAGGATGAGAGAGGTGAGGTGAGGAGTGAGAGTGTAGGACAAGAGGAGGGAAGATGTGTCCGGAAGGGGAGGAGGAAAGAGGAAGGGGGAGATAGGTGTGAGTATGTTAGAATGTCAGGTCATGCTGAAATGAGAGAGGTGAGGTCGAGGAGAATAGATGAGGGAGTGGAGAGGATGGTAGAGGCCGAAATGAGGAGATTAGGTAAGGTAAATGTAGATGAATTGTATAAATATTTCGTAGATAAAGTTCATACAGGTCAGTTAGCAAATATCCCGTATAGGACAATAAGATCACAAAAAAATGACCCTAAATAGATGACTGCTAGGTTAAAACATTATATAAGGCGTGAGAGAAGTATAAATAAGAGATTAAGGGCAGGTCAAGAAGTTTTAAGGACACAATATAATTAATTAGTTAGAACAGCCAGGAAGTTAACGAGGAAAGCTAAGGACAGTTATGAACTAAAGGTAGCCAAACAGGCGAAGATGAACCCCAAGGGATTTTGTCAGGTATACAGGACAGGTATACAGATGGGGAGCTGGTTAGTTCTGGGGAGAAGATTAGTAAACTTCTGAATGAGTATTTTTTTAACTGTCTTCACCCAGGAAAACATGCAGGATATGCCAGATCGTGAACAGGTGTTTAGAACAGATGAGAATGAGAAGCTGACAGATATTACCTTAACTAGGGAGATAGTGGAGCAGGAGATAGATAGGCTCAAGACAGTTCAAGACACCAGGACCAGATGAAATATATCCCAGAGTACTTAAGGAATGCAAAGAGATTATTAGTGAGCCGTTAGTTTCTGTCTTTAGGAAATCACTGGAGTCGAGTGAGGTACCAGTAATGTGGAGGCAGGCTAATGTAGTACCCATCTTTAAGAAAGGAGATAAAACTTTAGCGTCTAATTATAGACCTGTCAGCTTAACTTCAGTTGTAGGTAAAATGTTAGAGTCAATAATAGCGAGGAACATTAGGGAACATTTAGACAAACATAACTTGATAAATCAGTTACAGCATGGCTTCACGAAGGGGAAGTCTTGCCTGACAAACTTGCTAGGTTTTTACAGTAAGGTGTACGAGGCAGTAGATAATGGTGATAGTTATGATATCTTATATCTGGACTTTAGTAAAGCATTTGACAAGGTACCCCATCAAAGGCTCCTGAGAAAGGTTAGGGCACACGGGATAGATGGGAAGGTGTTAGGCTGGATAGGGTCATGGCTTAGTGACAGGCGACAGAGAGTGGTAATAAACGGCTCGAAATCCGAGCGGGGTCATGTAATTAGTGGGATGCCACAGGGATCAGTATTAGGGCCATTGTTATTTCTAATATATATCAATGACTTAGACAGTAGAATTAGTAGTGATGTTAGTAAATATGCGGATGACACAAAGATAGATTAATTAGGTCAGAATCGGATGCCATCGCCTTGCAGGCAGATTTAGATAGTGTGCGTGCGATTGTGTGCACAATGCCTCTAGCCTCTGTGACGACTATGTGTAGGTGGGCGTAGCATGGAATCGGAAACGACTATTATTTTTCTGGAAAATCTTCACTCACAACATTCTTGTGCAAGTGGGTTATCAAAGTTAGTCTGGTGTGTTGCGTTTTATTTAGAAAAATATAAATTGTCTTACAGCTCAACAACAGTGCACTTCTATACTACTCAATCACACGACTAAGATTATTTGCAAAGTTATTAAGACTCTTATGTCTTGGTCAGAGTCTAAGTCTTTGAGTAACTCAAGACAGAGCGACACGGGTTGTGCGTCTGTACTATCTTGGTGACTGGCTGCTACTCACGCTAAAAGTGACTTGAGGATTGTCCGAGAGGTGTCTAGGCATACGTCATAGATTTCCATAGCCAATAATATCAAGAAAAATGAATGACGTTTTAATCTCCACCCAATGGGAGGTAAGCCTTTAAGATGAATGGGCATAAAACAAACCGGCTGTTTATAGTTAAGCTTGGCTGTTATCAATTCAACGTTCTGTTCACCTCTTGCACAATTCTTCTAATACTGGCGTTAGATTCTCTAACGCGTCTCTAATTCTATTCCTATATCTATTCTTTTCTTCATGCAAAGTATTGCCAATTACAATAGAATGAATGAATGGACGGATAGATGGCAAATGCAATTTAATATCAATAAATGCAAAGTGCTTAGCGTAGGTAGAGGAAACCCACACAATATGTACACATTAAACAACCAAACTCTGGTAGGTACAGGGTACGAGAAAGATTTAGGAGTTATAGTTAGCTCTGAACTACGTCTAGGGAAACAACGCATAGAAGCCAGAAACAGGGCAAATAGGGTACTAGGATTCATTTTTAGCAGTGTTAAAAGTAGAAGGCCGGAAGTAATATTAAAGTTATACTTGGCGCTGGTCTGACCTCATCTAGACTACGCTGTGCAGTTCTGGTCCCCACATTACAGGAAAGATATAGGTCTATTAGAATCAGTACAGAGGAGAATGACTAAAAGGATACAGGGGATGAGGAGTATTCCTTACGAGGCGAGGTTGAAGCTGTTAAATTTACATTCTTTAGAGAGACGTAGGTTAAGAGGGGACCTGATGGAAGTCTTTAAGTGGTATAAGGGTTATAACAAGGGGGATATAGGATCTTAGGATCAGCAACCAGGGTAGAACAAGAAATAACGGGTTCAAGCTCGAAAAATTTAGGTTTAGGAAGGAGATAGGAAAAAAATGGTTCTCAAATAGAGTGGTAGATGAGTGGAACGGACTCAGTAATCATGTTGTTAGTGTTAGGACACTAGAGAGCTTTAAGAGAAGATTAGACAAGTTTATGGATGGGGATAATAGATGGAAATAGGTATGTATATTTCATACAGGGACTGCCACGTGTAAGCCTGGTCGCTTCTTGTAGCTTCCCTTATTTCTTATGTTCTTATGTTCTTAACACGGGTGAGTTCTCCAGTAGCCTTCCCTCACACCTATTCAGTTTCATTTCAGACCACTTCTCTTCCACCTCGGTGATTACATTCACAACATTCACGCTTTTAACTCCTTCTAGATCAGTTTACCTTTCTCCCTGGAGTTTTTACAACATAATTCACATCTCTCTCTTTTCTCTTAATCTCCCAAGGTTCACTGAACCTGGCTTTGAAAAGGTTACCCCGCAATGAGAAAAGGACTAAGACCTTGTCTCCAGGCTGGAAGGATCTGGCCCTTGCCTTCCTGTCATACCAGCCTTTCATCTCACTCTGACTACCTTTCAAATTTTCTTGCGCAGTTTCCCTAGCTCACATTAATCTATCCTTGAAATCTGATACGTATTTCACAAAATTAGGAGGCTCCTCTTCCCCTAACCACTTTTCTTTCACCATCCTCAAAAGACCATTTACCGCATGCCCATACACTAATTCCAATGGGCTGAAACATGTCGATTCTTGCACACTGTCTCTCAACGCAACGCCTCAACCCATCAAACACTCATCTCCTCACAATACATCCTGAGAGTGTTTTTCAGAGTCTGGTGAAATCTTTCTACACAACCCTGAGACTGAGGATGATCAATACTCGACAGCTTCTGTTCAATCTTCTGGCCCCTTAGAATTCCCCTAAACATGCGAGAAGTGAAATTAATTCCCTGGTTTGACTGCAACACCTTAGGAATTCCCACCTATGAGAAAAATCACCAACTCTCTCACAATATTTTTAGAGGTTATACTCCTGAGGGGAATGGCCTCAGAGAACCTGGATGATATACACATAATCTTAGCAAATACTGGTTTCCCCTCCTGATCCTTGGCAAAGGACCTACACAGTCTATCACAACTTTACTAAAAGGCTCCTTTACCACAGGAATAGGGTGAAGAGGGGCAGGGCGAATCACCTGGTTCGGATTGCCAACTTTCTGACATAAACCACAAGTTTTACAAAATTCATTCACATCACCTCTCACTTTGGGCCAGTAAAAGAGACAAAAATTTTCCTAGGGTTTTTCTTACCCACAGGTGTCCCGCCAAATTTCTCTCATGTGCTATTTCTATTTTTGTTTTCTCTGATACACTTGTGGCACCACAATTTGCCTTTTTACCACCCAGTGATCGGAGGTTGGGATGTTAAGGGCCTCCAACTTCTCAATAATACACCGTTATCCACATAGAAACCCTCATACTCATCACCAAGCTTACCCAGCCTTTTTGCCTCATCCCAAACAGGTTTCAGGTCCAGGTGGGCTCCACCTAGCCTACAACCCTTTCATCACTCTCACTCTCCGGGTTATCGCTCGGGTCACTGCGCAGACTGGGAATAATTCAAGCACCTCCACCTCCCCATTTGTTGAATGAGGGACTGCTGCCATAGTGTTTTCCTCTGTCATCCCTACCAGAGGACTGTCTACCATCTGAAGCTTAGGGATGACTCTACCTCTAGCCAGTTCATTCCTGATCAACATATTCACTCCATCTACAGACAGTGTTTCCTTCACTCCCAGCGTCACCCTTTCCAGTGACGTATCCACAGTTCGGCCAGACTTTGTGCAGGGGAATACTAAACTCTCCTCCTGTGCTCTTGCATCTCTTGCAGATCTCTCTGCTAGTGCTGGTCTCCTCATTCCATGGGAGTATATTATTTAAGATTAGGCTCTGATAAGCTCCTGTATCTCGAAGGATTCTGATCACCTACCCAGGGCTTCCCTCCACTTTCACCGTGCCTTCACTGGTGAAATGCTCAAAGCCTTGATCCCTCTGTGGCTCCTCTTGTATCTGTGCGTACATATTTGCCACATACTTCACCAGGTCCCTTTGGGCGGCCACTGCTCCCACTTGCTTTTGCCTTCCCTTCAGACACAGGTACTTCTTATACACACTTCCCCCACATCCAAGGCACTTAACTGCACCTTCATCACAACTACCCTTCTTGAAGTAGGTAGTGTTTTCCTGCCCAATCTTGTGTGGCATAGGCCTCAGGTTGTGGTTGTGTGGCGGGGACATGTTATAATTGTGGCAAAAATTATAGTTGTTAGGGCGGGGTTGGTTTGGCCTGTGGAATGATCTCGAGCTCATCTGGTGGTCATTCCTATATCTCTGATGACCATCACTTTTGTTGGAGAATGATTTTCTTCCGCCATGGTATTCACCTCTACTCAGCCCATGGGCTTTACAATAACTGTCAGCCCTACGTCCAGCTTCCATCACATCTTTCACATTATGTGATATGAGCTCATATTTTAAACTGGGGGGGCACTTGATCCATAAATTGTTCCATCAGGAGAACTCCTTTCATCTCCTCGATTCCTTCTTAATTAGTGGGTACAAGGCATGCAAATTCCTTGACAGAAGGAACGCCTCAGCACGTTATGCCGCCATGATTACAATTACTACACTTCTTAAAATATTCCTCCAAATATTATATTATTGGTTATTTAACCCCAGCAAAATACACCTTCACACACCAATACCGGCACCATAAAATAATAAACACAGAAATACATACACAGTTTAAAGAAATAATTCACACAGGTAAATTCCTTCCAGTGACAGTTACCGTGTAACACGCATTATACCCCACTAATATTCACAATCCCGGACAGGCCCCCACGATCCTCACGATGTCACGATCCTGGTTATCTTTCCAAGAAAATGGACGTTACACTGATCCCACAAAGTTTTAAATGTCTGGATTTTTAAAAGACTCGATTACCTACCCGACCTATCCGAAATCGCCACCTGTGAAACCCTCTCACAAAACCCTTGCCTTGGCACAGCACGCCAGGAATCACCTTAATAACAGATCATTGTTGGGGTAGAAAACACAATTATTCTATATAGTAGTAAAATATATTAATAATAATATTAATTCACAAACAAATTGAGATAGAACATAGTAAAGGAAATTAGAGAACAAATTTCAACCCTAAATCAACACAGAATAATTCCCACACTCAATCACAATAAATTCCCCCTTTTCTCAGGTTCTCATATCGCATCCATTTTTGTTCAGAGGTTATACACATCCATATATGACATTCCTGTCACTTCACAAAGCACTAAATTCCTTTTACTCCTTAATAGGCCGCAGAAATATTTTCCCTAGCTGCAGGAATTTAAAAGGAAAACGGAACACGGGGGACACTAAGAAAACGTGTTCCTTTTCAGGATAAACTCGTCCAATAACATGACAATAAAAGAAAGAAGAAAAAAAATATATATATATATATATATATATATACGAGTATATATATATATATATATATATATATATATATATATATATATATATATATATATATATATATATATATATATATATATATATATATATATATATATAATTGTGTCAAGATATTTATGTTCAGTTATATTTTCTACATGTTCCCACCTATATTTAACATTGCTTGAACGATTATTACAATACTGTGATTTACAAACACTTTTTTGTTGTTGTTTTCTTAGCATTAAGTTATTGATAATTATTATTACACTACTGCATAAAGCTTTTAACTTCTATTCGATGTAAGTCGTCATCACTAATACATTGACTCACGAGACAGGTATCATCAGCATCCTTGAAAAAGCTCCTAGTTTGGAGTCTCATCGACAGGCGCTGGTTACGAGCATGAACAATACAGAAAACAGTATATATCCATGTGGTACACCTGTATTTATTATAGTGCCAGATATTTCAATGAGAAATTTATATTATACCTTACTGTGAGGAATTCATTAATCAAAAGAATTCAGGTAAAATTTGCTTTCATAGTATTCAATCCCTGCATAATTAGATGAAGTTGAATAGTCAAAAAATCCATAAAAAAAAAGTATTTTCATATAAAATGTTTACTATTAATATTATTAGATTAGTCTATATCTTTAACTACATAATTAACAAGTGAGAGCGATGCATCCTATACAGTCTGCACATCGATCAAAATGTAACAATTTTCCATCTCTGGTAGGGAAATTTATAAATTGCTGATAATGCTGAATACACTTGATAAAATGACAACTGTTAAAGTTGTCTGTGATGGTTTTAACTGTATCGTGGACGTCGTTTTCTATTTTACACACACAACCAATCAGCTTTATTTACATCAGTATTTGGTGGTATATAAAGAGTCGTGACAAAACCTTTAGTGAACTCTCCAGGTAATGATCGCAATGACAAAATTACATATTTAATACCTTCGCCACATATTTCATCATATACTATAATATCACTGCACCACCTCTTATTAACATAAACACATACGCCTTCACCTTTGATATCGGAGTTTATTGTCCTCTCTCCTTGTATTAATGTAAATCCGCACCCACATTTCTGTCAAACATATCAACAAAACCTCACGGTATGCTTAAATCCACCTGACGAGTGCAATGAGCTCATCTATCTTATTTCTTAGACTTCGGACACATACCAGACATCACTAGTATTGGCGTCCTTGGGCCTCGCCTTCAACACGTCGTTCTAACGCCTCTCCGTCTTCTACGTTTCCTAGTGCGATTTTTTACGTCATCTGAGATATTGATAGAAATATCACCACCATGCACTACATGATGCAGCCATGTTTGTTTACATCCTGTTGGCAGACGATCCTGCCGGTCTCCCACCCTTGGTCTGACCCTCCGTTTGTAAAAAACAGTGAACAGTCACCGCGAAGATCAGCACCATTTCATTGACATCTGTAAGCACTCATAAAAGTTTGAATTCAATCCAATATCGCTTGAGGTACAAACAGGCAGAATGAACGAAAGTTGAAGTGAGAGGTGAAAAACAAACCGGTCACCGCTGCGCAGCCCCTTAATAGAATTATTATTATTATTATTATTATTATTATCATTATTATTATTATTATTATTATTATTATTACAATTATTATTATTATTATTATTATTATTATTATTATTATTATTACTATTGTTAGTATTATTATTATTGTTATTATTCTTACTATTATTATTATTATTATTATTAGTAGTAGTAGTAGTAGTAGTAGTAGCAGTAGTATTGTTCATATTATATATTACCATCGTTATTACTATTGTTGTCGTAATTATTACTATTATCTTTATTGTATCAATCATATACTACTACTACTACTACTACTACTCTTACTGCTACTACTACTACTACTACTACTACTAGTACTACTACTACTACTACCGATAATAATAATAATAATAACAATAATAATAATAATAATAATAATCATTAATATTATCATAATAATAATAATAATAATAATAATAATAATAATAATAATAATAATAATAATAATAAATTATTATTATCATTATTATTATTATTATTATTATTATTATTATTATTATTATTATTATTATTATTATAATTATTAATATCATTATTATTATCATTATTACTGTTATTAATAGTAGTATTAGCAGTAATAGTAATAATAGTAGTAGTAGTAGTAGTAGTAGTAGTAGTAGTAGTAGTACTCTTTCAATACTCTCAACATCTATCTTTCCTTCTTGCTGGAAGTTTGCCTACATTCAGCCTGTTCCTAAGAAGGGTGACCGTTCTAATCCCTCAAACTACAGTCCTATTGCTTTAATTTCCAGCTTATCTAAAGTTTTTGAATCTATCCTCAACAGGAATATCCTAAAACATGTATCACTTCACAACCTTCTATCTGATCGCTAGTATTGGTTCCGTCATGGTCGCTCTACTGGTTCCTAACTGGCTTTCCTAACTGAGTCTTTGTCATCCTCTTTTAGAGATTTTGGTGAAACATTTGCTGTTGCCTTGGATATATCAAAAAATTTTGATAGAGTCTGGCACAAAGCTTTGATTTCCAAACTACTCTCCTACGGCTTCTATCCCTCTCTCTGTAACTTCAACTCAAATTTCATTTCTGACCGTTCTATTGCTGTTGTGGCAGATGGTCACTGTTGTTCTACTAATTCTATTAACAGTGGTGTTCCTCAGGGTTCTGTCCTGTCACTCACTCTCTTCTTATTATTCATCAATGACCTTAGAAAGCAAACTTCTTGCTCTATCCATTCCTACGCTGATGATACCAACCTGCACTTTTCCACGTCTTTTCATAGACGTCTAACACTTCAGAAAGTAAATATTTCACGCAGGGAAGCCACAGAACGCCTGACTTCTGGTTTTTCTAAAATTTATGATTGGGCAGATCAAATTTGATATTGTTCAAAGCCTCAAAAACTCAATTCCTCCATATATCAATTTGACACAACCTTCCAGACAACTGTCCCTTCTTCTTCAATAACACTCAACTGGCCCCCCCCTTCTACAGTGAACATCCTCGGTCTGTCCTTTACTTATAATCTGAACTGGAAACCTCACATCTCATCTCTAGCTAAAATAGCTTCTATGAAGTTAGGTGTTTTGAGACATACACATCTCATTTCTAGCTAAAATAGCTTTTATGGAGTTAGGCGTTTTGAGACATCTCCGCTAGTTTTTCTCACCCCTCCAGCTGCTAACTCTGTACAAGGGACTTATCCGTCCATGTATGGAGTATGCTTCACATATATGGGGGTTTCCACTCATACCGCTCTTCTAGACAGGGTGGAATCAAAAGCTTTTCGTCTCATCAACTCCTCTCCTCTAACTGAATGTCTTCATCCTCTCTCATCGCCGCAATGTTGCATCTATAGCTGTCTTCTACTGCTATTTTCATGCTAACTGCTCTTCTGATCTTGCTAACTCCATGTCTCCCCTCCTTCCGCGGCCTCAATGCACAAGACTCTCACCCCTATTCTGTCCAACTCTCTAATAAGAGAGTTAACCAGTATTCTCAATCTTTCATCCCTTTCTCTGGTCAACTCTGGAACTACCTGCCTGGTTCTGTATTTCCACCTTCCTATGACTTATCGGATTTTTGTTGCCCTTGGCCAGTGTCCCTCCTACATAAAAAAAAAAAAAATGTAGTGGCAGTAGTAGTAGTAGAAGTAATAGTAGCAGTAGTAGTAGTAATAATATTATTGTTTATATTATGTATTATCATAGTTATTACTATTGTCATTATTATTACTATTATTATTATTGCATCAAGTATATACTACTACTACTACTACTACTACTACTACTACTACTACTACTAATAATAATAATAATAATAATAGTAATAATAGTAATAATAATAATGTTAATAATGATTAACGATCTAGCAATCATAATAATATTAACATTAATAGTAACAATAATAATAATAATAATAATAATAATAATAACAATAATAATAATAATAATAATAATAATAATAATAATAATAACCATAATAATAATAATAATAATAATAATAATAATAATAATAATAATAATAATAATAATAATAATAATAATAATAACAAAAATAATAATAATAATAATAATAATAATAATGATAATAATAAATAACATAACATCAACAACAATAACAACAACAACAAAAAAAAAGATTTATTATTATTATTATTATTATTATTATTATTATTATTATTATTATTATTATTATTATTGTTATTATTATTACTGTTATTATTATTGTCATTAATATTATCATTACTATTATTATCATGATCACAGCATTGTTGCTATCATTATATTTACTATAGTTTTAATCATGGTAATAAATATGACCATTAAGATTTTACTAATTATTTTCGCTTAATAATCCCTTATTTTATTTATTTATTTATTTATTTATTTATTTATTTATTTATCAATCCTATGATTTATTTCCGTCTTTGAAAAAAAATTTTACTTTATCCACGTTATTTGTGGCCGTAATTTTCCAATATTATTTCATTTTCCCCATCTTACATCTCCTATTCTGTTATTCAGGTTCATGTTCCTGCACTTAAAATTCAAGAGTTTCCTCTTAAGAGCCATAAAGAGGAGAGCCACCAGAAGTGTTTTGCGCCATTTAGATTTCACGATGATACAACACGATGCCCCTCCCCCACCATCACAAGCAACCCCCACCAGCACCACCCGTCTCCAGCCCAACAGCGCTTTATTCCCAGCAAACTAAACCCCGTCTCCCATACCCTCCCCTACTCCAGTCTTTCAACCGGATTTATTTTCTTCAAATTCCATCCATACTTCTAATAATATATATATATATATATATATATATATATATATATATATATATATATATATATATATATATATATATATATATATATATATATATATATATATATATATATATATATATATATATATATATATATATATATATATATATATATATATATATATATATATATATATATATATATATATATATATATATATATATATATATATATATATATATATATATATATATATATATATATATATATATATATATATATATATATATATATATATATATTTATGAATCCTATGATTTATTTCCGTCTTTGAAATAAATTTACTTTATCCACGTTATTTGTGGCCATAGTAGTATATATATATATATATATATATATATATATATATATATATATATATATATATATATATATATATATATATATATATATATATATATATATATATATATATATATATATATATATATATATATATATATATATATATATACGACTTGAATTCCTTCAAGAGGGAGGTTTCAAGACACTTATCCACCAATCTTTGACCACTGCTTTGACCCTTTTATGGGATTGGCATTTCAGTGGACATTTTTTTTATTTGATTTTTGTTGCCCTTGGCCAGTGTCCTTCCTACATAAAAAAAAAAAAAAAAATATATATATATATATATATATATATATATATATATATATATATATATATATATATATATATATATATATATATATATATATATATATATATATATATATATATATATATATATATATATATATATATATATATATATATATATATATATATGTAAATGGTCAGGAAATTCTCACTTAGACATTTCTCGTTGAATGTGATCACCAGTTCGGTATTTATAGTTTTATTTAACCTTAAAGAAATTTATAAATGCCGAAATGGCGATCACATACAACGATATATATATATATATATATATATATATATATATATATATATATATATATATATATATATATATATATATATATATATATATATATATATATATATATATATATATATGACTTGAAGGAATTCAAGTCATAGGAAGGTGGAAATAAAGAAGCAGGCAGGGAGTTTACCATAGAAAGGGATGAATGACTGAGGATACTGGTTAACTATTGCATTATCCAGATGATTAGAATAGGGGTGAGAGAAAGAAGAAAGTCTTATGCAGCGAAATCTCGAGATGAGGCATGCAGGTAGCAAGATCAGAAGAGCAATTAGCAAGAAAATAGCGGTACAAGATAGCTAGTGATACAACATTGCGGGGATGAAAAAAAAAAAGGATGAAGACAGTCAGTTAGAGGAGAGTTGATGAGACGAAAAGCTTTTCTTTCCACCCTGTCTAAAAGAGTGGTATGAGTGGAACCTCTTCACAGTCACACAGACATGTGAAATACACTCCGTATATGGACGGATAAGGCTCTTGTACAGAGTTAACAACTAGTCGAGTGAAAAAAAAAAAAAACGATGGAGACCTACCTTCATAGAATGTTTGTACTAGAGATGAGATGTGAAGTTTCCACCTTAACTTATAAGAAGAGGACAGACCGAGTATGTTCAGTGTAGAAGAGGGGGACAGTTGAATGTCACTGAAGAAGATTGAATAGTTGTCTGGAAGGTTGTGTTGATAGATAGAGCAATTGATTTTTTAAGGCATTGAACAATATCAAGTTTGCTCAGTCCCAGTCAGAAATTTTAAAGAGATGAGTAGTCAGGCGTTCTGTGTTTTCCCTGTGTGAAGCTAAAGGGTTGGACGTCTATGAAAAAAAACGTGGAAAAGTGCAGGGTGGTATCATCAGCATAGGAGTGGATTGGGCAAGCAGTTTAGTTTAGTTTGGTGAATAATAGGAAGAGAGTGGGTGGCTGAACAAAACCATGAGGAACACCACGGTTAATAGATTTAGGAGAACAGTGACCGTCTACCACAGCAGCAATAGAACGGTTAGACAGGAAACCTGAGATGAAGAAAACAGAGAGAAGGATAGAAGACATAAGAGGGTAGTTTTGAAACCAAAGCTTTGTGCCACTCTATTAAAACAGCAGCAAAACATCAAAACTTTCAACAAAATCTCTAAAAGAAGATGACCATGTATCATGTATCTATTGTGGGCCATGTCTCTATTATTTATAGCACGAGAACAGGCTGTGTTAAACCTAGGTTTGGAAGGTTTAGGTCGAGAAAAAGAATGAAGAATTTACGCCTCCATGCCAGACACTATCACCTCTGTTATGGGCTCGGCACACAGAGACGGGTCTCTGAAACGGAAGCAGTAACCATTCCAAAGAAAATCAGCAAAATACCTACTCAGAGGCAAAATGCCACGGGAACCTCCACTTAGGAGATCCTGAGGAAGGATTGCAGCGATAGGACAAGATACAGATATGATACTATGATCGGAGGAGCCCGACGGAAAAGAGAGGGTAACAGCAAAACCCAAACAGTCAGGGATACGACACCAATTGCTCTAGGTCGTGGAGGATAGCAAAGCTGAAAACTAGTTCACCAAGATGGTCAGTAAAGGGAGAAGAGAGCTAAAACTTGCGGTGAACATTGAAGTTTCCAAGAATGGAGATCTCCGGAAAAGAGAAGAAAGTCAGAATGTGCTCCACTTCGGAAGTTAAGTAGTCAAAGAATTTCTTATAATCAGATGAGTTAGGTAAGAGGTATACAATATAGATAAATTTTGTTTGAGAGTGACTCTGCGATCGTAGCCGGATGGCGGAAAACTCAGAAGATTCAAGAGCGTGGGCACGAGAGCAGGTTAAGTCGTACCGACTTAACCTGCTCTCGTGCCTGCACATAAACGCACCATCCAGCTTTAGATTGAAAATAAGGATAGAGAAAAATAGGAGGAAACAAGAAGGGGCTACTTTCAGTTGCCTCAGACACTTGTACTTCAGTGAGGAATAGAAGATGAAGTTTAGTAGAGGAGAGGTGGTGTTCTACAGATTGAAAAAATGGATCTAAGACCGCGAATGTTGCATAAGTTAATGAAGAAAAGTTGAGGGGTCAAGACACTTAGGGTAGATACCAGAAGAGCAGTCCTACCTGGGGACATTTGCGGTCCCCTCCAAAGATGGGGACTCAGAAGCTGGTGTAGGAGTCACCATGGTTGTTTTGAATTTTGAATGAACGGTGTGTGTGTAATTAGGTGTTTTTAGTTTTGTGTGAAGAAACAGAGTTATCTTTAGAGGGCCGGTTATGACTGCGCCCTTGTGTTGCGTGACACAAAGGGAAACGTTCAGTGAGATCACAGTTGGGTTTAAAGATAGGTTCACATCATCCACTGATCTAGTGCTTTAGACCTCACTATGAGTAATTATCGTTTCGGTAGGTGCCTACCGTCTCATATATATATATATATATATATATATATATATATATATATATATATATATATATATATATATATATATATATATATATATATATATATATATATATATATATATATATATATATATATATATATATATATATATATATATATATATATATATATATAAATAATAGGACTTACATAGTAGTCTGCCAGTAAAGGTACACCATACCTAGGGAAGTGACCCCTCGGCTGTGCGAGTGTACAGGACGAGCTTGTGCAATGAGCGGTGTCTGACCTTCCTGTGTGTTCGTGGGCACTTTTATTTTTTTTTTTTTGCAGTAGTTTCTTGTGTCTCTTGCTAATGACCCTGTTTTGTCTTAAATGGTAATGTGGCTTACACTCCCTTATTGTTTCTTCTACAAGGAACCTCATCCACTACGCTCTCAACAATGTTAGAGGTATTTCCTTGAGCAAGACATCCTTCTACAGGCTAATTCTCATTCAAATAGTCGTGGTAGTGCCAGGCGGGAACTTCTTTTTAGACAGAAAGATGGTGGGGCAAATACATACGCCTCCTCCCTCCACACTAGTTATTCTACGTTTACCACACGTAGCAAGATTGCCTTTCTCAACTATCAGATGTTTTTTTTTTCCCCATTCCTGTGATAATGTGACTCCTTCAGTTACTGTCTGTAACAGATTTTCTGTTTTGGAAAGTGTCACCTTCTCTGCATCTTCAACCAAGCCCTCCACTACATTTTCAGCAAACGCCTCCATTGCATCTTCACCAGCTACATCACAGACTCCTCGTACAAAAGTACATATTGTCGAAGTGCACACCCCCATGGATTCCCAACAACGAATGGTTTCCAAGACTTTTAATCCGCCACAACAACATACTAACAATTCTCTCACGCTTCCTCTTCAGTCCTACCAGAAACGTTCCCGGGGGACTGCTGAGTCCCTACACTCTACGGGTACCCCCTCCCCTAGGAAAATTACTGTGGGAGCGTCAGATGTCCCTGAACCAAACGTAATCAATCAAAGTGATTCATCCAATTCTTATGTGGATACAGAGGGTTTCTCTGCTCATCATCCAAATAAATCCTCCTCCAAGAGTGACACCGATACGTCTTTCTCGAGGAATCCTCTTCCTCTGGTCTCTCCAGGAGTTTCGGAGACTCGTGTGCGGGTAGTTATCCCCACACCACTTACACAACATCGGGTTTCTGCGCCTACAAGTAACGTAGGATTAGATAAACCTTGAAGGCCGAGTATGGTAGTTAGTCAGGTTGGCAAAGGGAAGCTTGTAACTGTGGCTTCCCTGAAAGCTTCCTTCAAATAGTAAAATTCAAGATCCTGCAGTGGAAATGTCACGATTTGTGTGCCTACTGGGAGGAACTCGGGGTCTTAATCTTTAGATTTTCTCCTCTTTGTATTTGTTTGCAAGAGACAATTTGTGTGCCTACTAGGAGGAAATCGTGGTCTTAATCTTTAGATTTTCTCCTCTTTGCCTCTGTTTGCAAGAGACAATGCTCGGTGAATCATCTCACTTTGGTCCTCCTGGGTATCGTCCTTTCCTATCCACTCCGTTTCTTGGTCAGGGCCACCACGGTGGCACTGCCATCGTTATTCGCAATGATTTTCCTTTTATCTAGTTGCAGATTCACTCGCCACTTTAGGTAGTTGCTCTTAAATTTTTTTTATAAATCGTTTTTATTCATTGTGCAGTCTGTTTCTGTCTCCCAGTGCTCATAACGAGAGAAATAAATTTGACAATCTCTTAAAAACTCTTCCTCCTCCTCTTAATTTATAGGGAGACTTCAGTGGTCGCTATCCTTTTTGGGATGATGACGCTGTCAAACCTCGTGGTCTTTCAATTGCTTCTTTTATCGAAGATTCAGGACTGTAGATTTTAAACTCTGGAGACATGACCCATTTCCACAGTCAAACCGGTGCTTTTACAACAAGAGATTTCATTCTCTCTCTCTCTGTACTTCTAATTCTTTCCTTGATTTTATCTGGAAAATTTTACCAGACCTATATGGGAGCGATCACTTCCCAGTTTAATTGGAGTCAACTGATTCTACACCACAGTCACGTCCTCTCCGGATAAATAAGGCAGATTGGCACCTATTCAAAGATATCAGCAACCCTACATGCTCAATGAATGAAACAGAAAACTGTGATGGGGCTGCAACATATTTCACTGATGTCTTGTACTCCGGTGCTATTTAGTTCATCCCTAAGACCTCTGGCCAGTTTCCTAAACGTCATGTTCCATGGTGGAATGCGGATATTACAGCTGCTGTTCAAGAAAAGCGTGCCGCCTTTTGTAGCCTTCGATGGCATCGTAGGGACGTCCATTATTTGGAGGCTTTTCGACGAGCGCGTGTCCGTTTTCGCCGCACCTTAAAGATGGCTCGGCAGGAGTCTTATAAGAGTTATGCCTCTTCCATCACAGTTCGCACACAACTCACTGAGGTCTTCAACAGTGTTTACAAAATTTCGGGGAAGAACTCTGTTCCTCCCTCACCTATTTTTTCCCATGATGGGGGCACGATGGCAGACCCAAAGATAGTTGCCGACCTGTCTGCTGAGCACTTTGTAAGTGTCTCTAGAAAGGATCCAACAACACGCTGGCACTTGATCGTCGACATTTTGAATCTGTTGGCATCAATTTTGCCTCCCCTGTTGGAGAATCTTATGTCCCATTTTTTCGGTCTGAGCTATGCATGGTTTTGCCCCAGTGCCATGATTTATCCCCAGTTCCCGATGACATCCCATATTCCTTTTTTGCACCACATGTCCGATGAAGCTTTTGCCTTTTTACTCGATCTCTATAACATTATTTGAAATACCTGTGATTTTCCGTCTTCTTTGGGTGTGGCTGTAATTATTCCCATTCCAAAGCCTGGAAAAGATCATTAGTTAACGACCAAATATCGCCCCACTTCTTTAGCTTCACGCATTTGTTATTTGCTTGAAAAGATGGTGAGTATCAGGTTTATGTGGTACTTGGAGAGAAGCAATTACTTGTCTCTTATTCAGTATGGTTTCCGGAAAATGCAATCTATGACTGATTCTTTATTATCTTTGGTATCTTCCATTTCTGAAGCATTTGCTAATAAGCAATACCATGTCACAGTCTTTTTTTTTATTTAGAGAAAGCTTATGACACAGCCAGGCGTCATAGCATTTTCGTTAATTTGTTTGAGTTTCGTCTTCGTGGCCCACTCCCTAATAATAGTTTTTATCTCGTCGTTTTTTTTACGGATACGGGTTGGTGGCGATCTGTTAGGAGTACGCCCACTTGAACATGGCGTGACGCAAGGAAGTATACTTAGTGTGACATTTTCTTTGTAGCTATGAAAAGTGAAATTTGTATACTTCCGGAAAGAGTTCTTGGTAGTTTATATGTTGATGACTTGATTATCTTCTTTTCTGCAGCTCGGATGCCACTGTTTGAGAAGCTGCAGATGGCACTCAACAAGATTTCTTAGTGGCCTCAACTCGGGGATTTCGTTTCTTGGCCATCTTTAAGGTGCGGCGAAAACGGACACGCGCTCGTCGAAAAGCCTCCAAATAATGGACGTCCCTACGATGCCATCGAAGGCTACAAAGACTGTGGCCATGCATTTTTGCCGCCTTCATGTTGTTCATCCTGATCCACATTTGTATCTATATGACAGAAGAATCTCTTGTGTGGAAGAAACTCGTTTCCTGGGACTTATATCTGACAGTCGCCTGACTTGGATACCCCATCTTCTTTATATTAAGGTAGCATGAATGAAGGCGCTGTCACTTCAAAGAATTTTGGCTCATACTTCTTGGGTCGCTGACAGACAGACCCTTCTAGCTTTGCACCGAACTCTTATTCTTTCTAAATTAGGGTCCGATTGTTAAATCTATTCCTCTGTCACTGAGGCTCAGAGTGTGTTGGATACGGTGCAACACGCTGGTATTCTCCTGGCAACTGGTGCGTTCTGCTCATCCCCATTGGACCTACGCCATCAGTCTCTACTAATGAAGTGTTGGTATCGAATCCACCGCCTTTCTGATTCAATCCCTTGTACAGCAGTTTCTTGTGATGCACATTCTCCCTTTTATGATATTCGCTCTAGTTTTCCTAAACCTTTTGGATACAGGATCAGGTCTAGTATGACCGATATTGATATACCCTCTATCTCCATTTGGCCCGATCACCTTCCAATGGTCGGTTACTGGCAATTTTCGCGGGTATCGATCTGCCCTCCTTTTGTTAATGATAAAAACTTACTACCACAGTAGGAATCTCGTGATTTATTTTTGGAACACTCTTCGACACACTCTGGCTCCGTCCCTGTCTACACAAATGGTTCAAAGTCTGATTCAGGGATGGAATATAGTATGAAATACTCTTCCTTCTGTCGAAGCGGTAGCCTTCCAAGAGTGGCCTCTGTTATTATGTCAGGGCTATCGCCATTATTCTCGCCCTAAAAATAAATTTTACCTTTCGGTTTCATGTTTTAATATTTTTAGTGACTCCCGTAATGCGTTGTCTGCCCAGACAATCTCTTTTAGAGATTTTGGTGAAATTTTTTCTGTTGCCTTGGACATATCAAAAGCTTTTGATAGAGTCTGGCACAAAGCTATGATTTTCAAACTACCCTCCTATGGCTTCTATCCTTCTCTCTGTAACTTCAACTCAAGTTTCCTTTCTGACCGTTCTATTGCTGCTGTGGTACACGGTCACTGTTCTTCTCCTAAATCTATTAACAGTGGTGTTCCTCAGGGTTCTGTCCTGTCACCCACTCTCTTCTTATTATTCATCGATGACCTTCTAAACCAAACTTCTTGTCCTATCCACTCCTATGCTGATGATACCACCCTGCACTTTTCCACATCTTTTTCATAAGCGTCCAACCCTTCAGGAAGTAAGCATTTCACGCAGAGAAGCCACAGAACGCCTGACCTCTGAACTTTCTAAAATTTCTGATTGGGGCAGAGCAAACTTGGTATTATTCAATGTCTCAAAAACTAAATTCCTCCATCTATGAACTCGACACAACCTTCCAGACAACTATCCCCTCTTCTTCAATGACACTCAACTGCCCCCCTCTTCTACACAGAACATCCTTGGTCTGTCCTTTACTTATGATCTGAACTGGAAACTTCACATCTCATGTCTAGTTAAAACAGCTTCTATGAAGTTAGACTAACTCCGTACAAGGACCTAATCCATCCATGTATGTAGTATGCTTCACATGTCTGGGGAGGGGTTTCTTTCATACCGCTCTTCTAGATAGGGTGGAATCAAAAGCTTTTCGTCTCATCAACTCCTCTCCTCTAACTGACTGTTTTCAGCCTCTCTCTCATCGCCGCAATGTTGCATCTCTAGCTATCTTCTACCGCTATTTTTATGCTAACTGCTCTTCTGATCTTGCTAACTGCATGCCTCCCCTCCTTCCGCGGCCTTGCTGCACAAGACATTCTCCTTTCTCTCACCCCTATTCTGTCCACCTCTCTAAAGCAAGAGTTAACCAGTATTCTCAATCATTCATCTCTTTCTCTGGTAAACTCTGGAACTCCCTGGTTACTTCTGTATATCCACCTTCCTATGACTTGAATTCCTTCAAGAGGGAGGTTTCAAGACACGTATCCTTCAGTTTTTGACTACCGCTTTGGACCATTTTTCTAGGACTGGCATCTCAGTGGGCTTTTTTTATTATTTTTTTTTTCATTGTGCCTCATTCATTGTGCCTCCTACACAAAAAAAGAGCATTTTACTTCTTTCCCTTCTTTAATCTTATCTATTTTAGAATGGATTCACCTGCTTCAGAGCAGAGGATATTACATAATATTTTGTTGGGTTCCCGCACATGTGGGAGTTCATGGTAATGAGAAGGCTGATAGGCTAGCTAAAAAGGCAGTAACGCGGGTCGCTCTATCCACCCCTGTGACTGGATTCATGTATGTATTGATGTATAATTTAACTACCAAGTATCACTTCATTGTTTAGCATGATCATCCTACTATCATTAGCATTGAAATTTGTATTTGGTACATGCATTATATTGTATGGGTTACCGAAAGGCATAATGTATTATGGTATAATTATTATTATTATTGACATTTGTCATATTTATATTTGAATTTGGTAATTATATGATTACGGTCAACTACCCCTGTTACAATCGTTGGTTGTACAATTGTTCGTTACAAGCCAGAAGGCAGGTGTTAGGAGCTGAGGTCTGGTAGGTCAGCGTGAGGTGTAGGCAGTGTGTGGCAGTCAGTCAGATAGTGTTGAAGGGTAAGCAGAGTTTCCTTGCTGGCTAAACGGGATCGGTGAATTGACCAGATGTTTGTAATATATTTTGCTATTGATATGTGTGTGGTGTCTGTTACATATAGTCATGTTAAATTTGATCTTAATTTTGTGATTATAATAGGTGATAGAATCGAGTTTGACAATAATTGTTTTTCAGCATGTCTGCTTGATTTTTTTTTTCTTTTTTTTATGTAGCAAGGACACTGGCCAAGGGCAAAAAACATCCAATAATAAAAAAATGCCCAGTCCCAATAAAGGGTCAAAGCAGTAGTCAAAAATTGATGAATAAGTATCTTCAAACCTCCCTCTTGGAGGAATTCAAGTCATAGGAAAGTGGAAATACAGAAGCAGGCAGGGAGTTCCAGAGTTTACCAGAGAAAGGGATGAATGATTGAAAATACTGGTTAACTCTTGCGTTAGGTAGGTGGACAGAATAGGGGTGAGAGAAGAAAGAAGAAAGTCTTCTGCAGCGAGGCCGCGGGAGGAGGGGAGGCATGCAGTTAGCAAGATCAGAAGAGCAGTTAGCATGAAAATAACGGTAGAAGACTGCTAGAGATGCAGCATGGAGGCGGAGAGAGAGAGGCTGAAGATAGTCAGTTAAAGGAGAAGAGTTTATGAAACGAAAAGATTTTGATTCCACCCTGTCTAGAAGAGCAGTGGAAACCCCCCAGACATGTGAAGCATACTTCATACATGGACGGATAAGGCCCTTCTACAGAGTTAGCAGCTGAGGGGGTGAGAAAAACTGGCGGAGACGTCTTAGAACACCTAACTTCATAGAAGCTAGAGATGACATGTGAAGTTTCCAGTTCAGATTATAAGTAAAGGACAGACCGAGGATGTTCAGTGTAGAAGAGGGGGACAGTTGAGTGTCAATGAAGAAGAGGGGATAGTTGTCTGGAAGGTTGTGTCGAGTTCATAGATGGAGGAATTGAGTTTTTGAGGCATTGAACAATACCAAGTTTGCTCTGCCCCAATCATAAATTTTAGAAAGATCAGAAGTCAAGCGTTCTGTGGCTTCCCTGCGTGAAATGTTTACCTCCTGAAGGGTTGAACATCTATGAAAAGACGAGGAAAAGTGCAGGGTGGTATCATCAGCATAGGAGTGGATAGGACAAGAAGTTTGGTTTAGAAGATCATTAATTAATAACAAGAAGAGAGTGGGTGACAGGAAAGAACCCTGATGAACACCATTGTTAATAGATTTAGGAGAAGAGCAGTGACCGTCTACCACAGCAGCAATAGAAGGGCGAGAAAGGAAACTTGAGATGAAGTTACAGAGAGAAATATAGAAGCCGTAGGAGAGTAGTTTGGAAATCAAAGCTTTGTGCCAGACTCTATCAATAGCTTTTGATATGTCCAAGGCAACAGCATAAGTTTCACCAAAATCTCTAAAAGAGGATGACCAAGACTCAGTAAGAAAAGCCAAAAGATCACCAGTAGAGCGGCCTTGACGGAACCCATACTGGCGATCAGATAGAAGGTTGTGAAGTGATAGATGTTTAAGAACCTTCCTGTTGAGGATAGATTAAAAAAACTTTAGATAGGCAGGAAATTAAAGCAATAGGACGGTAGTTTGAGGGATTAGAACGGTCACCCTTTTTAGGAACAGGTTGAATGTAGGCAAACTTCCAGCAAGAAGGAAAGGTAGATGTTGACAGACAGAGCTGAAAGAGTTTGACTAGGCAAGGTGCAAGCACGGAGGCACAGTTTCGGAGAACAATAGGAGGGATCCCATCAGGTCCATACGCCTTCCGAGGGTTTAGGCCAGCAAGGGCATGGAAAACATCATTGCGAAGAATTTTAATAGGTGGCATGAAGTAGTCAGAGGGTGGAAGAGAGGGAGGGACAAGCCTAAAATCGTCCAAGGTAGAGTTTTTAGCAAAGGTTTGAGCGAAGAGTTCAGCTTTAGAAATAGATGTGATAGCAGCGGTGCCATCTGGTTGAAATAGAGAAGGAAAAGAAGAAGCAAAGTTATTGGAGATATTTTTGGCTAGATGCCAGAAGTCACGAAGGGAGTTAGATCTTGAAAGGTTTTGACACTTTCTGTTAATGATGAAGTTTTTGGCTAGTTGGAGAACAGACTTGGCATGGTTCCGGGTAGAAATATAAAGTGCATGAGATTCTGGTAATGGAAGGCTTAAGTACCTTTTGTGGGCCACCTCTCTATCATGTAAAGCACGAGAACAAGCTGTGTTTAACCAAGGTTTAGAAGGTTTAGTACGAGAAAAAGAGTGAGGAATGTACGCCTCCATGCCAGACACTATCACCTCTGTTATGTGCTCAGCACACAAAGACGGGTCTCTGATACGGAAGCAGTAGTCATTCCAAGGAAAATCAGCAAAATACCTCCTCAGGTCCCCCCAACTAGCAGTGGCAAAACGCCAGAGCCACCTTCGCTTAGGGGGATCCTGAAGAGCGATTGGAGCGATAGGACAAGATACAGATATGAGATTGTGATCGGAGGAGCCCAACGGAGAAGAAAGGGTGACAGCATAAGCAGAAGGATTAGAGGTCAGGAAAAGGTCAAGAATGTTGGGCGTATCTCCAAGACGGTCAGGGATAGAAGTACGGTTTTGCACCAATTGCTTTAGGTCGTGGAGGATAGCAAAGTTGTAGGCTAGTTCACCAGGATGGTCAGTGAAGGGAGAGGAAAGCCAAAGCTGGTGGTGAACATTGAAGTCTCCAAGAATGGAGATCTCTGCAAAAGCTAAGAGGGTCAGAATGTGCTCCACTTTGGAAGTTAAGTAGTCAAAGAATTTCTTATAGTCAGAGGAGTTAGGTGAGGTATACAGCACAGATAAATTTAGTTTGAAAGTGACTCTGTAGTCGTAGCCAGATGGTGGAAAACTCAGAAGATTCAAGAGCGTGGGCACGAGAGCAATTTAAGTCATTGCACACAAACGCAGCATCCAGCTTTGAATCGAAAATGAGGATAGAGAAAGTAGGAGGGAACAGAAAAGGGGCTACTGTCAGTTGCCTCAGACACCTGAGTTTCAGTGAGGAAAAGAAGATGAGGTTTAGAAGAGGAGAGGTGGTGTTCTACAGATTGAAAATTAGATCTTAGACCGCGAATGTTGCAGAAGTTAATGAAGAAAAAGTTGAGGGGGGTGTCAAGACACTTACGGTCGTCGACAGAAAGGCAGTCCGACCTGGGGACATTTATGATCCCCTCCCCAGATGGGGACTCCGAGGCTGGTGTAGGAGTTGCCATGATGATTTAAAATTTTTTTGAGTGAAGGGTGTGTGTGTTATTAGATGCTTGTAGTTTTGTGTGGAGGAAGAGAGTTGTCTTTAGAGGGCAGGCTGTGACTGCTCCCTTGTGTTGTGAGACACAAAGGGAAACGTTCAGTGAGGTCACAGCTGGGTTTAATGATTCACAGCACCCCCTGAACAGTGCTTTAGACCTCAGTGGGAGTGATTATTGTTTCGGCAGGTGTCTACTGCCTCCTCCTGCAGGGTTATTGCGGCTGGTTTAGTTGTTTCCCATTTGAAACCCAGTCTAAGCAATAAAAGGTGTGTGCTTTTACTGAATTTGTGTATTTATACTTACGTGCATTGCTTAATGTTATACTTGCAAAGTGCCAGCCAAAATTTATTTATTATCATTTGTGTTCCACCTACAACTACTCATTTACTTATCTGATGAATTCAGTATTGTAATTCAAACTTGCAGTTCACGCTACTCAATAAAGGAGAAAGTGAGGGCAGTCGGGCTATATTGTCATCCTGGGCAGGGACAACAACAGTGAACTTTTAGAGACCGACGATGATGTATAGTCATGGAACCTTGACCGTCGCACTTGTGTTCATCCTTCAACGCCACACTGGGACTCGCACGCACTCATCACCTAGCTCTCTCTTCCAAGGTTGTTGCCGCTCAACATAGACCAGAGTGAGTTGGCTAATGAGGAATTGCTACGGACTACAGGTGCATGAGGCAAGTGTAACTGTTATTAGTTAAAAGGTGTTCACTACCATGTCGTTAATGGAAGATTTACGCAAAACTCGCACCGTCAAGAAAACACAGGCTACAAAGCGAGTTAATGAGCGGAGAAGACTCGTTGTTGATGATGCTTACGGTGATGTCCTTCAGAATTTTGACTTGATGAAAGGAGTGTTCCATGATTTCATGGTAGCACATGACGCCTAACACAGTGAACTTACTGAGTTACTGGAGAGGCTAGTGACAAATATTTTAATGAAGTGGAATGTAATTATATTGATGGTTTACAAGGTTCTACTGATGGTGCCACTTTTAAAGGGAATCATGTGCCTGAGAGGAGTAGTGTGTCTCATATTAAATTACCTCCAGTACCTATGTGGAAGGCATCTTTTAATACTTTGGTAGGTAAACACAACATTGGGAATGATGAAAAGATGTTTTACCTCAAACAGTATACGGCAGGAGAGGCACAGAGTGCGATAGAAGCTTTATTTCTTTGTCCTGATAAGTCTTCCTATGATGCAGCACTCAAAATACTCGAGGACAGATTTGGAAATCCCTCTCTTGTTGCTTCTGTTTTTTCAAAGGAAACTAGAAAATTGGCCAAAAATTGGTGAGAGAGATGGTAAAGCACTCCAACGGTTTTCGAACTTTTGGCTCAAATGTGTTGCAAAACAGTCTTATAACTCATTAAACATTTTGAGTGATGAATTTGAGAAAAATTGTAGAAAGTGCATCTTTGCCAGATTTTGATACATTTTCGGACTTAATTAAAGGCAAAGCCTTAATAGCCAACCATGCATTGTGGACTGGTCATACATCATTGAATTCTTTCAATGCAAGGAAGCCGCTGTGGACTAAGCATGATCCTCGAGTTCAAGGTCAGATGCACTCAGTTCAGTCATGAATGCCTACACAACAGAATCAACCATCACAAGTGGGACAGAAGGGTTGTACTGTACGTAACAATGGACACAAGGTCACTAACTGCACTGTTTTCAATAACATGTCCTTAGGAGACAGAAGGGCACTCATTCGTGATAAGCACATGTGCTTTGGTTGTTTGACTTATGGGCATATTAGTAGGGAATGTGTATTAGTAGGTAAGTGTATAGAGTTTGTCCACTTAAACCAGTTCTGAGTATTCCTCATCTTGAATTGGCAGCAGCAGTTTTAGATGTGGACCTTGCAACTAAACTGCGAAAGGAACTGCCGCTGCAGTACACAGATTTTTTGGGGACTGACAACAATGTTGTGCTTGGATACATCAACAATGTCATCACTAGGTTAAAGGTATTTGTTGCCCATAGGATTCAAAGGATCTATGATGAGTCCTCTCCTGAACAATGGTTTCATGTGAACAGTGCTGAAAATCCTGCTGATGACGGATCACGTGCAGTTTTCGCGGAACGTTGGTTAAAGAGACCTGGATTTCTTAGAAACCCTGACTTAACCATTAATCATATTACAGTATTACCTGATGACGTCGAAGTGAAGTGTTTGAGCAGCCAAGGTGATGAGTCTCAAGAGACGGTCCATGTGCATACTTTTCGAAATTGGTTTACCACCTTGAAATTGTGGGCCTGGTTGCTGAGATTCATCAACAACTGCAGAGGTATAAGGAGAGAAGGAAGTTTAAAGGTTGAAGAATTAGAATTGGCCAAAACCATTGTTATACGGATGATTCAAAGATCATGTTTTTCAGTGGAATTCAAAAGGCTGTCAAATCAAAAGTCAGTCTCTCGTGGGGGTTCACTATTTAAGTTGGATGTATTTCTGGATGAGAATGGTTTGATCCGTGTAGGTGGTAGAATTCACAACGATGCTCTTTCTGATGAAGTAAAGCATCCTTTGATCTTGCCCTCAGATAACGAACTCTCCTGGATGATACAGCATTTCCATAAAAAAAAACCCACCATCAAGGTAGGATTATTACCTGCTCTGAAGTTCGCAGTACGGATTTTTGGATTTTGTCCTTGCAAAAAATGGTTAAATAAATTGCTTCGGACATGTATAACTTGTTCTCGTCTGCGTGGCAAACCGGTGGAGTAAAAAATGTCTGATCTACCTGATCCTGTGAACCAGAATGTTGTCCATTCTGGTTCACAGGATGTGATTTACTTGGTCCTTATGTTGTTAAGTCAGGCCGCCGGAACTGCAAAAGATATGGGGTGATGTTCACATGCTTAGTAAGCAGGGCCGTGCACATTGAAATTGTTCACTCTCTCACCACACACAGTTTCCTCAATGCATTCAGTAGGTGTGTTGACCTTCGTGGATCTGTGAGAAAAGGCACAAATCTTGTTTGTGCAAAGAGTGAGTTATTGAAATTTGGATGTGATACACTCTTCAATACACCTGCAGGCAGCCACAGAGGTGAGGTATGGGAGAGGATGATTGGCACAGCAAGGCGCATTATTGAAGTAATTTTATGTGAACACAGGTCTCGCCTAGACGACGAGGGACTCATGACTGTGATGTCTGAAGCTGCATCAGTGATCAACAGCAGACCTCTCAATTTTGATAACATCAGTGACCCTCAGTCACTTGAACCGCTCACACCAAACCAACTGATCACCATGAAATCAAAGATCATTCCTCATCCCCTAGTTGTAGAGAATGCAGAAAGTTGTGATTTATACGCTTCCAAGCAGTGGCGTCGCGTTCAGTACATGATCAACTTGTTCTGGTCTCGATGGAAAAGGGAAATTGTTCAACAGTACTTGTCCCGAGCAAAGTGGAATACGCGTAGAGTAAATCTCACTGTAGGTGATTTGGTTTTGCTCATAGATAACCAGTGTCATCGCTCATTTTGTAAACTAGGATATATTGTTGAAGCTTATCCTTCTCAAGATGGCTTGGTATGATCTGTAAAGGTACAGCATGCTGATTGTACATTTTTTAAATACCCTGTCCAAAAATTAATAAGGTTGTTGTGTCAGTGATTATTTTGGGTAGATTCCCCACCGAAAAGCTTTTTTTTTTATTGTCATTGTTTATAATTATAATTTATTATAATTAGGGGAGTCATATGACTGGATTCTTGTATGTGTTGATGTATAATTTAACTAACAAGTATCACTCCATTGTTTAGCATGATCATCCTACTATCATTAGTGTTGAAATTTGTATTTGGTACTTACATTGTATTGTATGGGTTACTGAAGGGTATAATGTATTATAGTACCCTTACCATTACTATTATTATGGACATTTGGCATATTAATAAATGATTTTGGTAATTATATGATTACGGTCAACTACCTCTATTACAATTGTACAATTGTTCGTTACAAGCCAGAGGGCAGGTGTTGGGAGCTGAGGTGTGGTAGGTCAGCGTGAGGTGTAGGCAGTGTGTGGCAGGCAGTCGGACAGTGTTGAAGAGTGAAGCGGAGTTTCCTTGCTGGCTAAACGGAATCGGTGAGTTGACCAGATGTCTGTAATATATTTTGCAATTGATATGAGTGTGGTGTCTGTTACATATAGTTATGTTAAATCTGATCTTAATTTTGTGATTATAATAGGTGATAGAATCGAATTTGACAAAAATTGTTTTTCAGCATGTCTGCTTGATTATTGCGGCTGTTTAGTTGTTTCCCATTTGAAACCCAGTCTTAGCAATAAAAGGTGTGTGCTTTTACTGAATTTGTGTATCTATAGTTACGTGCATTGCTAAATGTTATACTTGCAAAGTGCCAGCCAAAATTTATTTATTATCAATTGTGTTGCTTATTAATCATTATTAATTATTATCAATTGTGATGTTTATTATCAATTGTGTTTTCATCCTGGGCAGGGACAACAACAACAACCCCCATTCCCTTTTTATGATTTATATTTAAGTATAATGGTTGCAGTTCTTGCCAGTTGGCAGGGCAGGTGGGAAGATGTGGCAGACACCATTAAGATGGGTGAGATAACTTCTGTAGCTTTCCGCCCATGGACTATGTCCATGTGCAGGAGCTTCGCTCAGAGACTGCACTGGACTGTCTCCAGACAGGTCACACAAATCTCACTCATGATTACCTCATGTCCCGGGAAACGCAACCATTCTGTGATGACTACTTAGTTCCCCTTACAATGTGACACTTTCCAATGGAGTGTCCCTGTCTGGTGGAGCTGCGGGAGCGATATATTTTCCGCTGTCGCGATGAGGATGAGACCTTCTAGATGTCGCTGATACTTGGAGACAGGGCTCTCTCCCCGGAACATGAGGTGCTTATGTTTGTGATGAAGGCTTGTTTGTTTGTTTTTTTAACTTTTTCTTCTATCTATTCTATAATTGACATAATATTGGACAGAACCTTGTTTTTACACTGGTACGGCATTGAGGCAAGTGATAAAAACATGCAACGAACAACGCTGGGTCATGGTGCCTGGGTCAGCGGGGTCATTGTCATTGGCACATAACAAACAACTTCCACAGCCACTTCCATCAAGGTATGATAACAATCTCCTGGACGGGAGACCTGATCAGGGCCTGAGGAAGGAATAATTTCAGTACACTGCTGATTATTTAAGTCCTCTGCATGTCAAGCACCCTCAAGGAGCCTGACAGAGTAGCATTTAACACTAAACAGGCTCACTAACAAGATAAACGACTACAGACGAGTGCCCACGAACACACAGGAGGGTAGTTCACCTCTCACTATACAAGAACTCGGCCCGCACCCACACAGAGTCAAGGAGTTGCTCTTCCGTGTACGGAATGTGTTATGTGCAACTACACTCCATGACAGGCTACTATGGAGACTCCTATGCTATTTAAGTAGGCCGGGATGTACGGCTGGTAATAACTCACTTATTCCCTTAAAGTAACTGACCTGACTAGCTTACTGACTAGCTAACTGACTTCAGTCAATAGAGTCCGGCTACACGGATACAAATGAAATCAAGGGCAACGTCATTAATAAGTTGAATTTATGTAAGTCCTTCTCACTGATTTGGGTGCCTGTACATTCCAGAATACGTGGGAATGAACAGGCTGACATGTTGGGTCGGTCTGCTGTAGAGCTCGAGGGGGCGTGGGACCTTCGTCGGGATCTGCAGCCATGTCTCTCAGTTGTTAGATCATCAGTAAACTTTTGTGGCAGAGTCACTGAGACAACCTACACCTACATGCACCTAAACTCATCCTGGGCAAGTAAACCTCCTACAATTGCCCCACACTGGCGGAGGAGGTGGTTCTTGCACGCCTCAGGATGGGCTGCATCCTCCCTATATATATATATATATATATATATATATATATATATATATATATATATGCTCCCCTACATAGCCAACACCTTCCCACCACAATATACCACATGTAACGTTAGCACATCTGCTTCACTGCGCGTGTTATCGGAAGGAGAGGCGGCTCGTGGCAGCTTACTGCCGGGGCCGTGGCCTTCCGCTAACGCAGACCTTCCTTTTGGGTGATGAGCACGCGCATGTGGTCGATAGACTGATGATTTTTCTGACTTGAACCAATTTAATCAGAGAGCTGTAATTTACAAGTATATATTATGTCACATAAATGTAATGTATTATACACGTTGTATATAAACTGATACAACATGTAAATTTATTAAAGTGTGCATAAATCGTGTAATGCGCGATCTTAATATATATGTGTTCCCAATGTACTTACATATATATCTGTGTTTGTGAGTTGCTCCTCCCCCTTCTTTCCCTGCCCTGACAAAGGACAAAAGCTTTATGATAGGATTAGGAACCCTGTATGAATGAAGTGTATGTGAAGGAATGAATGTGTATGTATACTGTATTGTATATGTATAAAATAAATAAGAAACAATGAAAAAGGAAATAAAAATTACGATTGGTTGAAATACAACTGCAAATGAAAATAAATAAATAAATAAATGGCTTAATAACCACACCAAGGTGAATGTCAATTATTAAAAAAAAAAAAGTGTCCAGTCATTCCACAACTACTGAGGTGTTAAGGAACCCAAAATCGCGATATAGCAAGCATGACTAGCTACGGCAAAGTCATCAGCCAAATTTCAAAGCAGAATAAGACTCTTATAAGATATAAAGAAAATATCTTTAAAAAAAATAACAAATGTCGCCCTAGTGATCACATTTATATCATATATATATATATATATATATATATATATATATATATATATATATATATATATATATATATATATATATATATATATATATATATATATATATATATATATATATATATATATAACAGCTGGGAGGGAGGGTGCGAAAAACTGGCAGAGACGTCTCAGAACGCCCAGCTTCATAGAAACTAGAGATGTGATGAAAAATTTCCAGTTTATATTATACGAAAAGGACAGAGCGAGGATGTTCAGTGTAAAAGAGGGGATAGTTGAGTGTCATTGAAGAAGGGAAAATCGTCTGGAAGGTTGTATCGAGTTGACAGATGTGGGAATTGAATTTTTTGAGGCATTGAATAATACCAAGTTTGCTCTGCCCCAATAAGAAATTTTAGAAATATCAGAAGTCAGGCGTTCTGTGGCTTCCCTGAGTGAACTGTTTGCTTCCTGAAGGGTTGGACGGCTACGAAAATACGTGGAAAGGTACATCATGTTGTCATCAGCGTATGAGTGGATAGGACAAGAAGTCCTACTGATGAATAATGGGAAGAGAGTTGGTGACAGGACAGAATCCTGAGGAACACCACTGTCAATAGATTCAGGAGAATAACAGTAAACGTCTACCACAGCAGCAATAGAACGGTCAGGAAGGAAACTTGAGGTGAAGTTGCAGAGAGAAGGAAAGAAGGTGTAGGATGGTAGTTTGGAAATCAAAGTTCTGTGCCAAACTCTATCACAAGTTTTTAGATATATCTAAGGCAACAACAAAATTTTCACCACAATCTCTAAAAGGGGATGACCAAGAATCAGTAAGGAAAGCCAGATGACCACCAGTAGGGCAACCCTGACAGGATCCATACTGGCGATCAGAGATAAGGTTGTTATGTGATAGATGTTTAAGAATTTTCCTCTTCTGGATAGATTAAGCAAACTTTATATAGGCAGGATATTAAAGTAATAGGATGGTAGTTTGAAAAATTAGAACGGTGACCCTTTTTAGGAACAAGCTGAATGTTGGCAAAATTACAGCAAGAAGGAATGGTAGATGTTGACAGACAGATTTGAAAGAATTTAACTAGGCAAGGTGCAATCACGGAGGCGTAGTTTTGGAGAACAATAGGAGGGACCCCATCAAGTCCATAAGCATTCCGAGGGTTTAGGCCAGTGAGGGTATGGAAAACATCATTGCGAAGAATTTTAATAGATAGCATGAAGTAGTCAGAGTAAAGTAGTCATTGTAAAATGAAGAGTTTTCAGCAAAAGTTTGAGCGAAGAGTTCAGCTTTATAAATAGACATGATCTGGTTGTAATAAAGGAGAAAAAGAAGAAGAAGCAAAGTTATTGGAGATGTTTTTGGCTAGGTGCCAGAAGTCAAGAAGGGGTAGATCTTCAAAGATTTTGATATTTTATATTAATGAAAGAGTTTTTGGCAAGTTGAATAACAAATTTTGCATCGTTCCAGGCAGAAATAATTATAAAGTAATGGAAGGCTCAAGTACCTTTTGTGGGCTACCTCTCTATCATGTATAGCACGAGAACAGGCTGTGTTAAACCAAGGTCTGGAAGGTTTAGGTCAGGGAAAAGAATGAGCAATCTATGCCTCCATGCCAGACACTATCACCTCTGGTATGATCTCGGCACACCCCTAACTAGCAGAGGCAGAACGCCAGAGGCATTTCCGCTTAGGGGAATCCTAAGGAAGGATTGGAGCGATAGGACAAGATACAGATATGAGATTGTGATCGGAGGAACCCAACGGAAAAGAGAGGGTAACAGCATAGCAGACACATTAGAGATTAGGAAAAGGCCAAGAATGTTGGGCGTATCTTCAAGACGGTCAGGAATACAAGTACGGTGTTCCATCAGTTGCACTAGGTCATAAAGGATAGCAAAGTTGAAGGCTAGTTTTCCAGTGAAGGGAGAGAAAAGCCAAAGTTGGTGGTGAAAATTGAAGTCTCCAAGAATGGAGATCTCCACAAAAGGGAAGAAAGCCAGAATGTGCTCAACTTTGGAAGTTAAGTAATCAAAGAATTTCTTATAGTCAGATGAGTTAGGTGAGGTGTATACAGCATAGATAAATTTAGTTTGAAACTGAATCTGTAACCGTAGCTAGATGGTGAAAAACTCGTAAGATTCAAGAGCGTGGGCACGAGAGCAGGTTAAGTCGTTAGATCTAAAGCCGCGAATATTGCACAAGTTAATGAAGGAAAGGTTGAGGGGGGTATTAAGACACTTAGGGTCGATACTAGAAGAGCGCTCCAGCCTGGGGACATTAGTGGTCGCCTCCCCAGATAGGGACTGGTGTAGGAGTCGCCATAATAATTTTGAATTTTGAGTGAAGGGTTTGAAGGTATTTAAGTGCTTGTAGTTTTTTTTTTTCTTGTAAAAGAAAAGAGTTGTTTTTAGAGGGCAGGCTGTGACTGGTCCCTTGTGTTGGGAGACACAAAGGGAAACCTTCAGTGAGGTCACAGCTGGGTTTAATGATAAGGTCACAGCATCCCCAGATCCAGTTATTATATATATATATATATATATATATATATATATATATATATATATATATATATATATATATATATATATATATATATATATATAGAGTTATGTGAGGTGTAAGTATATAGAAGTAAATAGCTAAGAAGTGGAAGTTAGAAAAAAGATGAGGCGAAGGATGGGAGAGGAGAGAGATGAGAGTGTAAGAAGGTTGGTGAGAATGAAGTGAAGGTGCATGATGTATGATACCTGCCTGACCGTCCGCCTTATACTTACGTACTGTAGACTCTTCCGTTTATAGTCACCATTCTTGCATAATTAATTTTCCATATTTCTCTTTGTCCTTTTGTATTGAACTTAATCCATTAGTTAGTTGAAGATTTCCTCTTGTAAGTAATCAGTATGCATCCATCCTCTATAATACGCTCACAATAGTTTTTAGAATATAACATTCTCTGTAGCTCGCCGCTCGGAGTGTGTGAGTGGCGGGCGCGCGCATCATGTCTCTCCCCCTTTTCGATCCCAGTACTCCCCCATTCTTCTTTGTCATGTGAGAGTCGCGGGGTTGGAGTGACCATCTCACTTAAGAAGGTGTGCGTTGTGAGGCAGGCTCGAGGCTTGGAGAATTGGCGTAATATAACTTTAGAGGACGGTTAGATTCATATAATGTTATTTGTCAAACTAAGCAGTTAAGCCTCTGCTGATGACAGGTTAGAAATAGATACCTCCAAAGGTCTGCCAGAGATTGCTGGGCCTTGTGAGTTGTTTGATAAGTTCCTAACGGCTCCTTGACTGTACAGCCTGCACAGACGAGTATTTGATGTGTCTGTGATCGGTCAGTAGACCCTCCTCTTCTGTTGTGAGCAGTTTGTTTGTGTATTTGTTGTTTTGTTATATGTTATTGTTATCCAGTGCTCTTTTAACCCTTAAAGGACGGGTGTCAACAATACTTGATTGAACTGTGGGTGTCAGCAATAGTCGACAAGGCATTTTTTTTTTCTTTTAATTAGCGCACAGTTAAATTAAATTAGTTTGTCCTGAAGTAGAGTAGGCATATCATTTTTTTTTCAAACGATACTCATTCCCGCTCACTTCACTAAGTACTGGTCAGGCTATGCATTGCGCTATGAGATGATGTCTGCTAGATTTCTCACTTCTGACTTTGATATGATGTGTACCAAACATCAGAATATTCTAACATCATTTATGTATATATATATATATATATATATATATATATATATATATATATATATATATATATATATATATATATATATATATATATATATATATATGTGTTACAGTCAAAACCCGGAATCAGTCAAAACTAGTTTTAACTAGGTATTTTCAATGTGTTGGTGAACAACTAGTATTACCTAGACAAAACTAGTTATACCTTAATGTGTTTGATATAACTAGAAATATCAAAGTTTAACTAGCTAAATCTAGTTTTATCTGATCGTGTAAGTTAAAACTAGATTCAACAACGGTACTGAATGTCAGAAGTAGGTGAGGGATATGACCACTCGTTTGAGTACCAATGCTCGTTTGAGTACCATTTTTGGGGAACTCAGACATAACATCCCCATCTAACCTAACCTAACCTAAACTAACCTAACCTAACTAGGTTAGACTAAAAGTGAAACTGGTGTAGTGCCGGGGAAAACATTTATATATATAAGTAGCATGAGGTTAGGTTAGGTTAGGTTAGGTTAGGTTAGGCATATATATATATATATATATATATATATATATATATATATATATATATATATATATATATATATATATATATATATACGTATATATATATATATATATATATATATATATATATATATATATATATATATATATATATATATATATATATATATATATATATATATATATATATATATATATATATATATATATATATACATATATATATATATATATATATATATATATATATATATATATATATATATATATATTCATGAATGATGTTAGAGATAAGTCCAATGAAACAGTGTCTTTGAATAAAAAAAAGAGGTAATAGTAAACGTGTTGGTAAATATATATATATATATATATATATATATATATATATATATATATATATATATATATATATATATATATATATATATATATACATATATATATATATATATATATATATATATATATATATATATATATATATATATATATATATATATATATATATATATATATATATATATATATATATACATATATATATATATATATATATATATATATATATATATATATATATATATATATATATATATATATATATATATATATATATATATATGTCTCCCTCTTCTGGAGACTTCAATGTTCACAACCAGCTTTGGGTTTCCTCTTCCTTCACTGACCATCCTGGTGAACTAGCCTTCAACTTTGTTGTCCTCCATGATCTAGAGCAATTGGTGCAACACTCTACTCGTATTCCTGACCGTCTTTGAGATACGCCCAACATTCTTGACCTTTTCCTGACCTCTAATCCTTCTGTTTATGCTGTCACCCTTTTTTCTCCGTTGGGCCCCTCCGATCACAATCTCATATCTGTATCCTGTCCTATCGCTCCAATCCCTCCTCAGGTTCCCCCCTAAGCGAAGGTGCCTCTGGCTTTTTGCCTCTGCTAGTTGTGGGGACCTGAGGAGGTATTTTGCTGATTATCCTTGGAATGATTAGTGCTTCCGTGTCAGAGACCCGTCTTTGTGTGCTGAACGCATAACGGAGGTGATAGTGTCTGGCATGGAGGCGTACATTCCTCACTCTTTTTCTCGACCTAAACCTTCAAACCTTAATTTGACACAGCTTGTTCTCGTGCTATACATGATAGAGAGGTGCCCCACAAAAGGTACTTAAACCTTCCATCACCAGAGTCTCATACACTTTATATTTCTACCCGGAACCATGCCAAGTCTGTTCTCCAACTAGCCAAAAACTTCATTATTAACAGAAAGTGTCAAAACCTTTCAAGATCTAACTCCCTTCGTGACTACTGGCATCTAGCCAAAAATATCTCCAATAACTTTGCTTCTTCTTCCTTCCCTCCTTTATTTCAACCAGATGGCACCACTGCTATCACGTCTATTTCTAAAGCTGATCTCTTCGCCCAAACCTTTGCTAAAAACTCTTGGACGATTCAAGGCTTGTTCCTCCCTCTCCTCCACCTCTGACTACTTCATGCTACCTATTAAAATTCTTCGCAATGATGTTTTTCATGCCCTTGCTGGCCTAAACCATCGAAAGGCTTATGGACCTGATGGGGTCCCTCCTATTGTTCTCCGAAACTGTGCCTCCGTGCTTGCCTAGTGAAACTCTTTCAGTTCTGTCTGTCAACATCTACCTTTCCTTTTTGCTGGAAGTTTGCCTACATTCAGCCTGTTCCTAAAAAGGGTGACCATTCTAGTCCCTCAAACTACCGTCCTATTGCTTTAATTTCTTGCTTATCTAAAGTTTTTGAATCTATCCTCAACAGGAAGATTCTTAAATATCTATCACCTCACAACCTTCTATCTGATCGCCAGTATGGGTTCTGTTAAGGCCACTCTATTGGTGATCTGGCTTTCCTTACGGAGTCTTGGTCATCTTCTTTTAGAGATTTTGGTGAAACTTTTAAGAACATAAGAACATAAGAACATAAGGGAAGCCACAAGAAGTGACCAGGCCTAAACGTGCCAGTCCCTGTATGATATATGAATTTTTTTTTTTTTTGCTGTTGCCTTGGTCATATCAAAAGCTTTTGATAGAGTCTGGCATAAAGCTTTGATTTTCAAACTACTCTCCTATGGTTTCTATCTTTCTCTCTGTAACTTCATCTCAAGTTTCCTTTCTGACTGTTCTATTGCTGCTGTGGTAGCGGTCACTGTTCTTCTCCTAAATCTATTAACAATGGTGTTCCTCAGGGTTCTGTCCTGTCACCTGCTCTCTTCTTATTATTCATTAATAATTTTCTAAACCAAACTTCTTGTCTTATCCACTCCTACGCTGATGATACCACCCTGCACTTTTCCACGTCTTTTCATAGACGTCCAACCCTTCAGGAGGTAAACATTTCACGCAGGGAAGCCACAGAACGCTTGACTTCTGATCTTTCTAAAATTTCCGATTGGGGCAGAGCAAACTTGGTATTGTTCAATGCCTCAAAAACTCAATTCCTCCATCTATCAACTCTACACAACCTTCCAGACAACTATCCCCTCTTCTTCAATGACACTCAACTGTTCCCCTCTTCTACACTGAACATCCTCGGTCTGTCCTTTATTTATAATCTGAACTGGAAACTTCACATCTCATCTCTAGCTAAAACAGCTTCTACGAAGTTAGGTGTTCCGAGACGTCTCTGCCAGTTTTTCTCACCCCCCCAGCTGTTGACTCTGTACAAGGGCCTTATCCGTCCATGTATGGAGTATGCTTCACATGTCTGGGGGGGTTCCACTCATACTGCTTTTCTAGACAGGGTGGAATCAAAAGCTTTTCGTCTTATCAACTCCTCTCCTCTAACTGACTGTCTTCAGCCTCTCTCTCACCGCCGCAATGTTGCATCTCTAGCTGTCTTTTATCGCTATTTTCATGCTAACTGCTCTTCTGATCTTGCTAATTGCATGCCTCCCCTCCTCCCGCGGCCTTGTTGCACAAGACTTTCTTCTTTCTCTCACCCCTATTCTGTCCACCTCTCTAACGCAAAAGTTAACCAGTTTTCTCACTCATTCATCCATTTCTCTGATAAACTCATGAACTCCCTGCCTTCCTATGACTTGAATTCCTTCAAGAGGGAGGTTTCAAGACACTTATCCATCAATTTTTGACTACTGCTTTGACCCTTTTATGGGACTGGCATTTTAGTGGGCAATTTTTTTTTATTGGATTTTTGTTTCCCTTGGCCAGTATCCCTCCTACATAAAAGGAAAAAAAATAATAATAATAATATTAATAATAAATAAAAAAAATAAGTAAATAAATAAATCAATAAATCAATAAATAAATAAATCAATATATATATATATATATATATATATATATATATATATATATATATATATATATATATATATATATATATATATATATATATATATATATATGAGAGGAGGAGGCGTCGCTTTATACCTTAGGGACACATTACAGTGTTGTATTAACAGTAGAATCAAATAAGAAAACGAAGTCGATATGGGTAGATATTAAGGAAGGATCACAGTCAGTAGTACTGAGAATAGTGTACAGGTCACCGACCAGTACAAAGGAAATTAACATCTGACTGTGGCAGGAAATAAATAGAGCAGGCAGGTACAATCAGATATGTGTAGTAGTAAATTTTAATTTTAGGAATATCGACTGGAGTCTGATGGTGGGCAACAAGGAAGGTAATTCAGGATAATTTTTAAAAACAGGTAGTCGTAGAATCCACAAGGGGGAATAATATTCTAGATTTAATTTTTACTAACAGGGAGGAAGTAGTCACGCAGGTAGAGGTTGGAAGACAGCTAGGTAACAGTGACCATAGGGAAATTAGGTACAATTTAAAATGGGAAGAAACTTTTAGAGACAAAAACACTAGTAAAATACCTGACTTTAGGAGAGCAGATTTTGAAGATTTAAAAAGGTACCTCCAAGGAGTTGCCTGGCAACGGATGCAGGGTGAGGTCAGGTCCTGGATAGAGTTGAGAGAGATAAGGCAGAATGAGAGAGGAGAGGTGGGGCGTGAGGGTGCAGGACAAGAGGAGGGAAGATATGTCCAGAAGGGACGGAGGAAAGAGGGAGGGGGAGATAGGTGTGAATATGCTGGAAGGTCAGGTCATACTGAAATGGGAGAGATGAGGTCCAGGCGAGTAGATGAAGGAGTGGAGAGGATGATAGGGGCCAAGATGAGAGGATTAGGTAAAGTGAATGTTGACTAGTTGTATAAATATTTCGTAAAGTTCATACAGGTCAGTATATGGAGGTCCCGTATATGGAAATGCATATATACAGGTCCCGTATATGGAAATAAGATCACAGAAAAATTACCCTAGGTTAAAACATTATATAGAGCAGAAGATAAGTATGTATAAGAGATTAAGGGCAGGTGAAGAAGTTTTAAGGCCACTATATAATGATTTATTTAGAACAGTCAGGAAGTTAACGAGGAAAGCTAAGGGCAATTATGAATTAAAGGTAGCCATCCAGGCGAGGACAGACCCCAAGGGATTTTATCAGGTATACAGGACAAAGAATAAGGATACTATAGGTCCATTACAGGCAACAGATGGGGAGCTGGTTAGTTCTGGGGAAGAGATTAGTAAAATTCTGAATGAGTATTTTTTAACTGTCTTCACCCAGGAAAACATGCAGGATATGACGAATAGTGAACAGATGTTTAGAGCAGATGAGAATGAGAAGCTGACAGATATTTCCATAACTAGATAGTGGAACAGGAGATAGATAAGATAAAAAAGTTCAAGACACCAGGACCAGATGAAATATATCCCAGAGTACTTAAGGAATACAAAGAGGTTATTAGTGAGCCGTTAGTTTCTGTCTTTAGGAAATCACTTCTGTAAGGTGAGATACCAGTAATGTGGAGGCAGGCTAACGTAGTACCCATCTTTAAGAAAGGAGATAAAACTTTAGCGTCTAACTACAGACCTGTTAGCTTAACTTCAGTTGTAGGTAAAATATTTGAGTCATTAATAGCGAGGAACATTAGGGAACAGTTAGACAAACATAACTTGAAAAATCAGTCACAGCATGGCTTCATGTCTTACCTGACAAGTTTTTACAGTAAAGTGTACGAGGCAGTAGATAATGGTGATAGTTATGACATCTTACATCTGGACTTTAGTAAAGCATTTGACAAGGTACCCTATCAAAGGCTCCTGAGAAAGGTTAGGGCACACGGAATAGATGGGAAGGTGTTAGGCTGAATGAAGTCATGGCTTAGCGACAGGCGACGTAATAAACGACTCGAAATCCGACTGGAGTCATGTAATTAGTGGGGTGCCACAGGGATCAGTATTAGGGCCATTGTTATTTCTAATATATATCAATGGCTTGGATAGTGGAATTAGTAGTGATGTTAGTAAATTTGCAGATGACAGATAGGTAGATTAATTAGGTCAGAATCGGATGCTATCGCCTTGCAGGCAGATTTAGATAAGATGAATGAATGGACGGACAGATTTCAAATGCAATTTAATATCAACAAATGCAAAGTACTTAGCGTAGGTAGAGGAAACCCACACAGTAGGTACACATTAAACAACGAAACTCTGGTAGGTATAGTGTACGAGAAAGATTTAGGAGTTATAGTTAGCTCTGAACTCCGTCTAGGAAAACAATGCATAGAGGCCAGAAACATGGCAAATAGGGTACTAGGATTAATTTTTAGGAGTGTTAAAAGTAGAAGGCCGAAAATGATATTAAAGTTATACTTGGCGCTGGTCAGACCTCATCTAGACTACGCTGTGCAGTTCTGGTCCCCACATTACAGGAAAGATATAAGTCTATTAGAATCAGTACAGAGGAGAATGACTAAAAGGGTACAGGGGATGAGGAGTATTCCTTACGAGGCGAGATTGAAGCTGTTAAATTTACATTCTTTAGAGAGACGAAGGTTAAGAGGGGACCTGATAGAAGTCTTTAAGTGGTATAAGGGTTATAACAAGGGGGATGTAAGCAAAATTCTTAGGATCAGCAACCAGGGTTGAACACGAAATAACGGGTTCAGGCTTGAAAAATTTAGGTTTAGAAAGGATATAGGAAGAAATTGGTTCTCAAACAGAGTGGTAGATGAGTGGAACGGACTCAGTAATCATGTTGTTAGTGCTAGAACATTATGGAGCTTTAAGAGAAGATTAGACGGGTTTATGGATGGAGATAATAGATGGAAATAGGTAGGCATATTTCATACAGGGACTGCCACGTGTAAGCCTGGTCGCTTCTTGCAGCTTCCCTTATTTCTTATGTATGTATATGTGTATATATATATATATATATATATATATATATATATATATATATATATATATATATATATATATATATATATATATATATATATATATATATATGAGGAAGTCATGAGCGCGTGAGTTAAAGCCACGTTTTAGTGAGTGAGGGTGAGGGTAGTAGTGAATGAGTTGAATGAATGTAAGCGTGAGATGAGTGATTAATAAAATGAGAATGGTTGTGTATAGAAAGTAAGAAGCGTGAGCGAGAGTCAGCGTGAAGGAAAATGAGTGGCTAAATGTGGTGACTCGACACCACAATACATAGTATACCACAAAAGAAGAAAGAATATAAAATAAGTAAGAAAAAAAGGAGAAATGGAGAAGACGGATTAAATAGGGAGATAACAAACCACTGGGAAAGATAATCAAAGGGATATGCGAGCACAATAAGAGTCCAAAATGAATTTGAAGCATAGTAATACAATAAAATAAAAGGGATTAACGAATGATATTATAACAAGACAAACGAGACGGAAAGCAGAACCCAAACAGGAGAAGGAAGAATGGGCACTATGACATGATAAAGGGCATTAACACATAATGCGAGAAGAAAAAAAAAAAGTTAATTAATAAGGAAAGTAGGTCAATTTAGGGAACATATCAACGCTTATATATGCTCCATATTTCATTTTTCTGATTGGCCAAAGGTAGTCTATGATTGGTTAAGAGTATGATTGGTTAAAAAATTCAAAAGTAGTATTTGACTGGTCAGAGGTGCTTGTAACACCGCGCCTGAGGAGCGGATAATTTTGTAAAATCGCTAGAGTATGTTATATCGTGCAATAGTAGAATAATTCAGTAGTAGACACAGAGGCAGAGGTTCCAGAGGACTTGACCAGAGAGGGGCCGAGATGGACGGAATGACTTTATGTAAGTAGAAATTGAATTTGTAATGTATTTCATAAATCGAGTATCTTTAAAGGGATGAGTAGGTTATTTACATAATGCTTTAATGTTTTATGTTTTGGGATGATAGATTTATATGGTGTACAAAAATTTACTTAATTATATAATTGTTATGGTTATCTATATGATGATGATATCATGTGTGTTTTTTTTTTTCTAACTGAACATTAATTGCCCTGACTGCATATTACTTGTATTTATGAATTTGATATTGCCTGTGTTCTTATACAATGACTGCATTAATTATTGAACATGTTAATTATTGAACATGTTGAATATATGTAAACTGACGCAAAATAACCTGAACGATCTTCAGATGAATGCGAGTACAAATTTTCATGGTAATTGAAAAAAAGTGTAAATAGTAGTATTTAATCAAAGTATTAAAATGTTTGTGAGTTTCCAGTAGCCTTTAAATACTAGATCTATGAAACATCTCAGTCACGACATTAGATTATGAAAAGTGGTAAAAGATTGTCAGTTTAAGTGATATTGAAAGTGGGGATGAGTGAGTGTTAATTATAGTGAGATTGAATGAGTCAGCGTGAGTGTGAGAGAACGCAAGCGGGAGTGCGAAAGTTAGCAAAAGATGAAATGTGAGAGTAAGTAAGAATAATCATAGGGATTGATAAAAAATAAAATAAATAAATAAATAAGACTGATTATGAGACTGGAAGTATTCGAAAGGGTGACAAAGAGTGAGGAAGGATATAATAAATGCTATGGAATGAGTCATGGGGAGAGATCTAGGTACTGTTAATTTTATCTTGGACATATTAGGAGAGAAGAATACAAGCAGGAACGGCGAGAAGTGAGGAAAAAGGAAACAGATGGGATTAAGTATTTTCTTTTCCTGTCCTCTACTACTTTTTGTCCTTCCCCTTTCCGAATTCCCATCCATTCCTATTTCTGTTCCCTCCATTTTTCCCACAGTTCTTCCTTCCCCAGTTACAACTACTACAGCTACATTCATGAAATATATCAAACAGTATTTTTTTTACATAATTTATATAGTTGTTTTATATTTACTTATGTATTATATTACTTATGTATACATACAATTCACAAAGTTGGGAAAGAACGAGAATGCTTCTCTCTCTCTCTCTCTCTCTCTCTCTCTCTCTCTCTCTCTCTCTCTCTCTCTCTCTCTCTCTAACACACACACACACACACACACACACACACACACACACACACACACACACACACACACCTTCGTACTATTTGTCTATCCTCGAGGGAAAGCCAGCTGTATCCTTCTCCATCTGTATAACCTGAGTAACGGCTTGCAGAGTGGAGAGGGTAACGCCTCATAACATCTTTTATGGGAGCTGAGGGAGTACATCAAAGGGTAGTAAATAGAAATGGCGGGAAGGTAAAGGAAGCCAGAACATTCTTGGTAGAAAAGCTATTCACGGAAATGCAAAGGAAGATGACAGGGCTGTAAAACACGGAGAGTCTTTTGCGCGCGCACTCTCTCACACACACATTCACACACACACACACCCACACACACACACACACACATGAGAGAGAGAGAGAGAGAGAGAGAGAGAGAGAGAGAGAGAGAGAGAGAGAGAGAGAGAGAGAGAGAGAGAAGCATTCTCGTTCTTTCCCAACTTTGTGAATTGTATGTATTCTAAGTCATGCTAAATGATCTGCGGTAAGCAGACGCTAGTAGAAGCAAAGTTAAAATGATGCACATTCGTCTGTTAGCATCGTTAAATACATTAATGTTTTATCTTGATAGTTGTAATTGATAAAAATAATAAATTATTATATTGTTTGTTACACACGGCATAATCTATTAACGTTGTTTGTAGGACGTTACCGCTGTTTGAGTTACAGTTGTATTTTGAATGATAGATTGGAGCATACCAAGCAAAAGGAAAGGTTAACTGAAGAAACCAATTTATAATCTCAAATAAATATAATATTATATAAGTATATTGGTATTATCAAGGTCCAGCCATTAAGAAAAAAATGGTTGCAAATGAGAAACATTGTGTTTGCAGCCTTGGAAACTAAGTCATGAGATAGAGCGTAAAAGAGTCAGCACACACACACACACACACACACACACACACACACACATACACAAAAGTCGATACGGTGGGTAAAAGGACAAAGACAAAAGTATAGCGGTCCGGTTTCTTCAGCAGTTTCCTCACTCCTGTAGTAAATGGAAAGCGAAAACAACAACAACAACAACAACAACAACAAGAACAACAACAGTAGCAGCAGCAGCAGCAACAACACCAGCACCAGCAGCAGCAACAACAACAACAACAACAACAACAACAACAACAACAATAACAACAACAACAAGACGAAAGGAAAGAAGGCGGCAGAGGCAGTTTATTTTTTTCTTTTCTAACTACAAACTCTCTCTCTCTCTCTCTCTCTCTCTCTCTCTCTCTCTCTCTCTCTCTCTCTCTCTCTCTCTCTCTCTCTCTCTCTCTCTCTCTCTCTCTCTCTCTCTCTCACACACACACACACACACACACACACACACACACAGTTGTTTATACGACGACTGAGAGAACAAAGGAGACAAAACGATGGGGGCCCAGCTTTCCCTGCAGCCATTTCACTCCCGTGATAAATTACTTCACCAGCCTACAGTTCTGCCTTCACTCTATTTCTCCATTGATTTTATCCTCGCCACCTGAGGGGAAAAGATGGGCGTTGAGAGTTAAGGATATGAAATTATTTAGTGAAAGTGTTAGACAGAAGGTGAAAATACTACTTATAGAATCTGTAAAAGAAAGATAATGGAAAATTAACGATGGTAAATATACAAAAACACAAAGAGCATTATAGAGCAAAACGAAGAAAGGAAATGCTACAAATAAATTGAAAGATAAAACAAGGTAAAACAAAGATAACGTGAAAATAGTATTTTAAATGAAGCAAGGACATGCAAAAAAAAAAATAAATAAATAAAAAAATATATATATATATATATATATATATATATATATATATATATATATATATATATATATATATATATATATATATATATATATATATATATAGATAGATAGATAGATAGATAGATAGATAGATAGATAGATAGATAGAGAGATAAGGGAAAATGCAGTTAAAAAAGAGGGAGAGAGAGAGAGAGAGAGAGAGAGAGAGAGAGAGAGAGAGAGAGAGAGAGAGAGAGAGAGAGAGAGAGAGAATGTTATTTCATACTTCCATATATAGCTGAACATATAATAATCTTTATTTGCAATTTTCTTTCAGTTAAGATCAACCTTATTTAAATCAAAAACTGATATGATATATTATGTATATTTTTAGGCAAGAGACACAAAGTTGATGCTATTAAGTGATACGAGTTCCTTCAATAGGCGAAATGCTCATAAAGGCAGTCATTATATTTTCTTCTCAACGGTTTGTTTGTCTTAATCTACATCACCTTATAATACAATTATACCCTTTAACCTTATAAGTCTATTTGTCAACTAGGTTATCATTCCACACCAGAAAATCATGAACGTTAAGAAGCTTCAAATTGAGGATAGACTAAAAAACTTTAAATAGACAGGAAATTAAAGCAATAGAACGGTAGTTTGAGAAATTAGAACGGTCACCCTTTTTAGGAACAGACTGACTGTAGGCAAAGTTTCAGCAAGAAGGAAAGGTAGATGTTAACCGAGTTAAAAGAGTTTGACTAGGTAAGGTGCAAACACGGAGGCGCAGTTTACGGAGAACCTGTCACCAGGTCTATTGGCCTTCTGAGGGCTTAGGCCAGCGAGAGTATGGGAAAGAGCATTGCGAATAATTTAAATAGGTATCATGAAGTAGTCAGAAGGTGGAGGAGAGGGAGGAGCAAGCCCTAAATCGTCCAAGGTAGAATTTTTAGCAAAGAATTGAGCGAAGAGTTCAGCTTTAGAGATAGACGTGATAGCAGTGGTGCCTGGTTGAAATAAAGGAGGGAAAGAAGAAGCAAAATTATTGGAGGTATTTTTGGTTAGATGCCAGAAGTCACGAGGGGAGTTAAATCTTGAAAAATTTTGACATTTTCTATTAATGAAGGAGTTTTTGGCTAGCTGGAGAACAGACTTGGCATGGTTCCGGGTAGAAATATAAAGTGCATGAGATTCTGGTGATGGAAGGCTTAAGTACTTTTTCTGGACCACCTCTCTATCACGTATAGGACGAGAAGGGGCTGTGTTAAACCAAGGTTTGGAAGGTTTAAGTTGTGAAAAAATAGTAAGGAATGTACGCTTCCCTGCGAGACACTATCACCTATGTTATACGCTCGGCACACAGAGATGGGTCTCTGTCACGGAAGCAGTAGTTATTCCTAGGAAAATCAGAAGAAAAAAAATCTCCTTAGGTCCCCAAATTAGCAGAGGCAAAACGCCAGAGATATCTCCGCTAAGGGAAGTCCTGAGGAGGGATTGGAGCGATAGGACAAGATACAGATATGAGATTGTGATCGAAGGAGCCAACAGAGAAGAGAGGGTAACAGCATGAGCAGGATTAGAGGATAGGAAAAGGTCAAGAATGTTGGGCGTATGTCCAAGACGGTCAGGAATACGAGGTGTTGCACCAATTGCTCTTGGTCGTGGAGGATAGCAAAGTTGAAGGCTAGTTCATCAGGATGGTCAGTGAAGGGAGAGGAAAGCCAAAGCTGGTGGTGAACATTTAAGTCTCCAAGAATGGAGATCTCCGCAAAAGGGAAGAGTCAGAATGTGCTCCACTTTCGAAGTTAAGTAGTCAAAGAATTTCTTATAGTCAGAGGAGTTAGGAGAGAGGTATACATCACAAATAAATTTAGTTTGAGAGTGACTCTGTAGTCGTAGCCAGATTGTGGAAAACTCTGAAGTTTCAAGAGCGTGTGCACGAGAGCAAGTTAAGTCGTTGAGCACATAAACGCAACATCCAGCTTTGGATTTAAAATGAAGATAGAGAAAGTAGGAGGGAACAAAAAAGGAGCTACTGTCAGTTGCCTGAGAAACCTGTGTTTCAGTGAGGAAAAGAAGATGAGGTTTAGTAGAGGAGAGATGGTTTTCTATAGATTGAAAATTAGGTCTGAGACAGCGAATGTTCCAGAAATTAATGAAGAGGAGGGTTGTCAAGACACCTAGGTCCCCTGCCCAGATGGGGAATCCGAAGCTGGTGTAGGAGTCGCCAAGATAACTATGAATTTTGAGTGAAGGGAGTGTGTGCAATTAGGTGCTTGTAGTTTTGTATGAAGAATCTTTAGAGTCTTTAGAGGGCAGGCTGTGACTGCCCCCTTGTATTGTGAGACACAAACGAAAACGTTAAGTGAGGTCATTGCTGGGTTCAAAGATAAGTATATATATATATATATATATATATATATATATATATATATATATATATATATATATATATATATATATATATATATATATATATATATATATATATATATATATACTAATACCTCTAATACCAGATTGATGTTGGGGGAGTAGAAAACACGATTATTCTATGTTGCAAGCACATATATTAATACTAATAATAATTCACAAACAACATGAGGTAGTACACGTTACTACATGACGTTCTTGTCACTTCACACATCACCAGAACCCGTTCACACCTCCACCAGTCACAGAAATATTTCCCCTCAACCGCAGGAATTTACCCGGACGCCATTACCGCGTCCCCAGACAATAATTCCCGTATTTCACCTCCTCAAGCCTCACAAGAGATTACCATTATCACCAAAGATTACCCATAACACCATAACATCGTCCCCAAAATCACAAATACACCACAACACCAACTTCCAAGGTTAACACCACAACCTCCCCTCACAAAATGGCTGCCAGTTTGACCTATGACCCCTTCCAACAGCGTCACCGGCACAACTCAACAATCGAATTTCAGCGGACAAGAGCTCTTGGTACCACAAAAGACTCACTAACCTGATCCTGGATATCAAGGCTATACCGCTACACCACCAATACCTCTACAAACTCACTCCACCACCAGTCCACACCAAGATCCTTCCCTGAGAGTCGCCTTCCCTCCACCTTTCCTCACGACCTAAGGCGCTCTATCTTCCCCTCCTTGGAATGTGTTGTTGCCCACTCAAGCTCCCCTCGTTTTCAACGTATTTCCACCTCAATTATACTTCCTCCCTTATACATACAAAGATATATAGAGCTTAAATTATGAAGAGAATAATATTACATGACATAAATGGGTAAATAAGCCCATAACTTATAACAATAATAAGGATAATGCCCGAATGGCAGGTAACCGGAACACGGGGACACTAAGAAAACGTGATCCCATTCAAGGTAAACTCGGCCAATAACATGACAATATATATATATATATATATATATATATATATATATATATATATATATATATATATATATATATATATATATATATATATATATATATATATATGTGTGTGTGTGTGTGTGTGTGTATCAATGAGATTCTAGTCCCTTCTGTTCCTATTGATGATACTTATCACTCCTGTATTGATGAAGATTCTTGGTATGGTCATGATTACTCTTGAGGTAGTAGCTTGATATTGTTGATAGCCTGGAGGTCATGGGAAGTGGTTTGGATTATGATAGATTGTGTGAGTAAGACACAAGTTATAAGAGTTATTCTTGATTTAATGATGGACAGGATGTACACACGTGATACCGAAACACAATTGATTGCAGATATCTGTCATGTTATTTGCCAAGTTTACCCTGAAAAAGAACACTTTTTCTTAGAGTCCCCCGTGTTTCGTTTTCCTCCTGTGCATATTTTTTATACTTAGTTGTAAGTTAGTATAAAGCTTATTTACTCATCTTATATCATTTAGTATTATTATCCTCATAATTTAAGTTATCTATATGTATGTATATGTAAGGAAAAAGGTGTATTTGGGGTGAAATGTACTGAGGCGAGAGATGATACGTGTCTGCCTCTCGTATCTGAGTCATCAAAATTTCTGGATGCATAAAAGCCCTGATTGGGAACAAGGGCTTTCGTTCTCACAGGATAAATTTAGGTGGTGTTGTGATGATTGAGGCGGCGTGTAGAGGCATTGGCGATGTGGTGATATAACTCTGATATCCAGGATCAGGTTGGTGAGTCCTATGTGGTACCAAGAGCTCTTGTTCGCTGAAATTTGATTAGTGTCGGTGATTTAACGCTGAGCGTGCAGCGTCGGGGCTGAGAGGCAATCACTTTCTGGTTGGGGGTTATAGTGGTTGTGGCGTTATCAGTTTCTTTGGGGATAGTGTTAGGGAGTTATAGATGAACTGTGGTGGTTGTGGTGATGTCTTGTGAGGTTGAGGAGGTGAAATACAGGAAAAGTTGTTTGAGGACGCAGTGACAGCGTCTGGGGAAATTGCTGCAGCTGGGGAAAATATTCCAACGGCCTGTGGAGGACTTTTTAGTGCTTTCTAAAGTGACAGGAATGTCTTATATTGATGTGTATAACCTTTTAAGGGGGGCGAAATAAGAGCTTGAGAAAAGGAGGGAACCTATTGTGATAGAGTGTGGGAATTACCCTAGGATAGAAATTTGTTCTCTAATTTCCTTTAATGTGTATTACCTCAATTTATTTTGTAAGTTAACATTATTATTAATATATTTCATTTTTATGTAGAATAACTGTGTTTTCTGTCCCAACTCAGATCTCGTATTAATGTGATTCCTGGCGTGCCGTGCCAATGTAAAGGGCTTTTGGGAGAGGGTTTAATAGCTGGTGATTTCGCATAGGTCTGGTAGGTATTCAAGGCATTTAAAAATCCAGACCTTTAAAACTTTCTGGGATCAGTGTACCGTCCACAGTCTTGGAAAGATAACCGGGATCGTGACAGAAATGGGGGCCCGTCAGGAATATTGAATATTTTGTGGGATGTAATTGTCATTGAGAAGAATTTACCTGTGTGGAATATTTCTTTAAATTGTGTATGTATATTTTGTGTATATCATGTATGATATATATATATATATATATATATATATATATATATATATATATATATATATATATATATATATATATATATATATATATATATATATATATATATATATATATATATATATATATATATATATATATATATATATATATATATATATATATATATGGATGTATGTATGTGAAGGTGTATTTTGTTGGGGTTAAATAACTAACTGTGTAATATTTGGAGGAATATTTTGTAAAGTGTAGTGATTATAATCATGGCGGATACATGTTGAGGCGTTCCTTCTGTCAAGGAGTGTGGATGCCTTGTACTCAAGGAAAAATTGTGTTTAGTAGAGAATGTAGAAGGTAGTACTGGGATGAGTGGGATAAATCTGAATGCACTTAGCGGAACCGATGGCCTTTCTAGTAGTAAAAAGTTCGAATTAATGAAACTTCAATTGCAAATACAGAGGGAACAGATGCAAATGCAGAAAGATGTGGAAATAGAAAAAAATAAGGGCAGGAAAAGGAATTAAATTAACTGAGGCCAGGGCAGGAAACGGTGCTCAAGGAAACGGGGATGTAGAAAGAAGTGTAATCTAAGTGCCTCAATTCGCGGAAAGGGAGGAAGGAGATTTCTTCGTTCAGCTTGAAAAAAAAAAAAAAAGTATGCTTCACATGTCTGGGGTGGTTCCACTCATACTGCTCATCTAGACAGGGTGGAATCAAAAGCTTTTCGTCTCATCAACTCCTCTCCTCTAACTGACTGTCTTCAGCCTCTCTCTCACCGCCGCAATGTTGCATATCTAGCTGTCTTTTACCGCTATTTTCATGCTAACTGCTCTTCTGATCTTCCTAACTGCATGCCTCCCCTCCTTCCACGGCCTCGCTGCAAAAGACTTTCTTCTTTCTCTCACCCCTATTCTGTCCACCTCTCTAACGCAAGAGTTAACCAGTATTCTAATCATTCATCCCTTTCTCTGGTAAACTCTGGAACTCCCTGCCTGCTTCTGTATTTCCACCTTCCTATGACTTGAATTCCTTCAAGAGTGAGGTTTCAAGACACTTATTCACCAATTTTTGACCACTGCTTTGACCCTTTTATGGGACTGGTATTTCAGTGGGCATTTTTTTTATTATATTTTTGTTGCCCTTGGCCAGTGTCTTTCCTACATAAAACAAAAAAAAAAAAGTACGCGCAGCAAAATTCGAATTTACAGAGAGTCTAGAGAGAGAGCACATCAAGAAAGTTCAGAGAGAGATATGTCACGATCCCGGTTATTTTTTCAAGAAAGTGGACGATACACTGATCCCAAAAAGTTTTAAAGGTCTGGATTTTAAACGCCTCGAATACCTACCCAACCTATGCGAAATCGTCAGTTATTAAACCCTCTCACAAAAACTCTTACCTTGGCACAGCACGTCAGGAATCACCTCAATACCAGATCAGTGTTGGGGTAGAAAACACAATTACTCTATATAATAACAATATATTACTAATAATTATTTCCTCACTGAAACTCAGGTGTCTGAGGCAACTGACAGTAGCCCCTTTTCTGTTCCCTCCTACTTTCTCTATCCTCATTTTCGATCCAAAGCTGGATGCTGCGTTTATGTGCGCAATGACTTAACCTGCTCTCGTGCCCACGCTCTTGAATCTTCCGAGTTTTCCACCATCTAGCTACGACTACAGAGTCACTCTCATACTAAATTTATCTGTGCTGTATACCTCTCTCCTAACTCCTCTGACTATAAGAAATTCTTTGACTACTTAACTTCCAAAGTGGAGCACATTCTGACCCTCTTCCCTTTTGCAGAGATCTCCATTCTTGGAGACTTCAATGTTCACCACCAGCTTTGGCTTTCCTCTCCCTTCACTGACCATCCTGGTGAACTAGCCAACAATTTTGCTATCCTCCATGACCTAGAGCAATTGGTGCAACACCCTACTCGTATTCCTGACCGTCTTGGAGATACGCCCAACATTCTTGATCTTTTCCTGACCTCTAATCCTTCTGCTTATGCTGTCACCCTTTCTTCTCCGTTGGGCTCCTCCGATCACAATCTCATATCTTTATCTTGTCCTATCACTCCAATCCCTCCTCAGGATCCCCCTAAGCGAAGGTGCCTCTGGCGTTTTGCCTCTGCTAGTTGGGGGGACCTGAGGAGGTATTTTGCTGATTTTCCTCGGAATGACTACTGCTTCCGTGTCAGAGACCCGTCTTTGTGTGCTGAGCGCATAACAGAGGTGATAGTGTCTGGCATGGAGGCGTACATTCCTCACTCTTTTTCTCATACTAAACCTACTAAACCTTGGTTTAACACAGCTTGTTCTCGTGCTATACATGATAGAGAGGAGGCTCACAAAAGGTACTTAAGCCTTCCATCACCAGAATCTCATGCACTTTATATTTCTGCCCGGAACCACGCCAAGTCTGTTCTCCAACTAGCCAAAAACTCCTTCATTAACAGAAAATGTCAAAACCTTTCAAGATCTAACTCCCCTCGTGATTTCTGGCATCTAGCCAAAAATATCTCCAATAATAAAAATATCTCCAATGCCTCCGTGCTTGCACCTTGCCTAGTCAAACTCTTTCAGCTCTGTCTGTCAACATCTACCTTTCCTTCTTGCTGGAAGTTTGCCTACATTCAACCTGTTCCTAAAAAGGGTGACCGCTCTAATCCTTCAAACTACCGTCTTATTGCTTTAATTTCCTGCTTATCTAAAGTTTTTGAATCTATCCTCAACAGGAAGATTCTTAAACATCCATCACTTCACAACCTTCTATCTGATCGCCAGTATGGGTTCCGTCAAGGCCGCTCTACTAGTGATCTTCTGGCTTTCCTTACTGAGTCTTGGTCATCATCTTTCAGAGATTTTGGTGAAACTTTTGCTGTTGCCTTGGACATATCAAAAGCCTTTGATAGAGTCTGGCACAAAGCTTTGATTTCCAAACTACCCTCCTACGGTTTCTATCCTTCTCTCTGTAACTTCATCTCAAGTTTCCTTTCTGACCGTTCTATTGCTGCTATGGTAGACGGTCACTGTTCTTCTAAATCTATTAACAGTGGTGTTCCTCAGGGTTCTGTCCTGTCACCCACCCTATTCTTATTATTCATTAATGATCTTCTAAACCAAACTTCTTGTCCTATCCACTCCTACGCTGATGATACCACCCTTCACTTTTCCACGTCTTTTCATAGACGTCCAACCCTTCAGGAGGTAAACATATCACGCAGGGAAGCCACAGAACGCCTGACTTCTGATCTTTCTAAAATTTCTGATTGGGGCAGAGCAAACCTGATATTGTTCAATGCCTCAAAAACTCAATTCCTCCATCTATCAACTCTACACAACCTTCCAGACAACTATCCCCTCTTCTTCAATGACACTCAACTGTCCCCCTCTTCTACACTGAACATCCTCGGTCTGTCCTTTACTTATAATCTGAACTGGAAACTTCACATCTCATCTCTAGCTAAAACAGCTTCTATGAAGTTAGGTGTTCTGAGATGTCTCCGCCAGTTTTTCTCACCCCCCCAGCTGCTAACTCTGCACAAGGGCCTTATACGTCCATGTATGGAGTATGCTTCACATGTCTGGGGGGATTCCACTCATACTGCTCTTCTAGACAGGGTGGAATCAAAAGCTTTTCATCTCATCAACTCCTCTCCTCTAACTGACTGTCTTCAGCCTCTCTCTCACCGCCGCAATGGTAGAGTTTTTAGCAAAGGTTTGAGAAAAGAGTTCAGCTTTAGAAATAGATGTGATAGCAGTGGTGCCATCTGGTTGAAGTAGAGGAGGGAAAGAAGAAGAAGCAAAGTTATTGGAGATATTTTTGGCTAGATGCCAGAAATCACAAGGGGAGTTAGATCTTGAAAGGTTTTGACATTTTCTGTTAATGAAAGAGTTTTTGGCTAGTTGGAGAACAGACTTGGCATGGTTCCGGGCAGAAATATAAAGTGCATGAGATTCTGGTGATGGAAGGCTTAAGTACCTTTTGTGGGCCACCTCTCTATCATGTATAGCACGAGAACAAGCTGTGTTAAACCAAGGTTTAGAAGGTTTAGTACGAGAAAAAGAGTGAGGAATGTACGCCTCCATGCCAGACACTATCACCTCTATTATGCGCTCAGCACACAAAGACGGGTCTCTGACACGGAAGCAGTAGTCATTCCAAGGAAAATCAGCAAAATACCTCCTCAGGTCCCCCCAACTAACAGAGGCAAAACGCCAGAGGCACCTTCGCTTAGGGGGATCCTGAAGAGGGATTGGAGTGATAGGACAAGATAAAGATATGAGATTGTGATCGGAGAAGCCCAACGGAGATGAAAGGGTGACAGCATAAGCAGAAGGATTAGAGGTCAGGAAAAGGCCAAGAATGTTGGGCGTATCTCCAAGACGGTCAGGAATACGAGTAGGGTGTTCCACCAATTGCTCTAGGTCATGGAGGATAGCAAAGTTGTAGGCTAGTTCACCAGGATGGTCAGTGAAGGGAGAGGAAAGCCAAAGCTGGTGGTGAACATTGAAGTCTCCAAGAATGGAGATCTCTGCAAAAGGGAAGAGGGTCAGAATGTGCTCCACTTTGGAAGTTAAGTAGTCAAAGAATTTCTTATAGTCAGAGGAGTTACGAGAGAGGTATACAGCACAGATAAATTTAGTATGAGAGTGACTCTGTAGTCGTAGCCAGATGGTGGAAAACTCGGAAGATTCAAGAGCGTGGACACGAGAGCAGGTTAAGTCATTGCGCACATAAACGCAGCATCCAGCTTTGGATCGAAAATGAGGATAGAGAAAGTAGGAGGGAACAGAAAATGGGCTACTGTCAGTTGCCTCAGACACCTGAGTTTCAGTGAGGAAAAGAAAATGAGGTTTAGAAGAGTAGAGGTGGTGTTCTACAGATTGAAAATTAGATCTTAGACCGCGAATGTTGCAGAAGTTAATGAAGAAAAAGTTGAGGGGGGTGTCAAGACACTTAGGGTCGTCGACAGAAAGGCAGTCCGACCTGGGGACATTTTTGGTCCCCTCCCCAGATGGGGACTCCGAGGCTGGTGTAGGAGTCGCCATGATGATTTTAAAATTTTTGGGTGAAGGGTGTGTGTGTTATTAGGTGCTTATAGTTTTGTGAGGAGGAAGAGAGTTGTCTTTAGAGGGCAGGCTGTGACTGCCCCCTTGTGTTGTGAGACACAAAGGGAAACGTTCAGTGAGGTCACAGTTGGGTTTAATGATAAGTTCACAGCACCCCCTGAACAGTGCTTTAGACCTCACTGGGAGTAATTATCGTTTCTGTAGGTGTCTTCTGCCTGTGAGGTACCTGATTACGATGCCTCACGACTAGATTGGGCGCGAGACAAGGCATCTACAGATGCATTCTCGGTGTCCTTTACATGGTGAATTTATAGGTCATAATCCTGTAAGACCGGACACCACCCCATCAGTCTTTATTTATTTATTTTTTTTCTATAAAGGAAAATTACGGGGTTGTGGTCAGTGAAGACCTGTACAGGCTGCCCTTTCCCTTTGACATATACTTCAAGATCATTCAAACTCAGCACACGTCCCAAAGCCTCTATCTCAATAGTGCTGTAATCCATCTGACATGGTAGCAGCTTCTTAGAATAATAGTCTATGAGATATTCAACTCCCTTATGATCCTGCATTAACACATCACCCACACCATTCTGACTGGCATCCACATATAACATAATTTTTTTTTTTTACATAATCAGCCATGCGCAGCACTGTGGCCGTGATTAACAATTTCTTAATTTCCACAAAAGTTTCCTCAAAATGTTTATCCCAACTAAATTTTGACTTTTTACTCAGCAACTTGGTCAAGGGCATGGCAACATTTGAGAAATTTTTACAAAAGAAGTATGTAATACCCACTGGCATCTAAGAATTTCAGTATCTCCTTCCTGTTGGTGGGTGGAAGGAGATCTACAATGTCATTAACCTTGGTTTCCACACTTCTCACTTCACCTTTCCCTACCTTGAAACCTAAGTATTCCACATCAGCTTGCACAAAGTGAGTTTTCATGAAGAGGACTGTCTACCATCTGAATTTAGGGATGACCTTACCTCCAACCAGGTCATCCCCCACCGACATATCCACTCCAGGGTCTCCTTCACTCCTTCACTCCAACCGTCACCTCTCCAGTGTCATATCCACAGTTCAGCCATACTTTGAGTAGGGCAATACTGAACTTGCCCCCCTGCACTCTTGCACGAGACCTCTCTGCCGGTCTCCTCAGTCCATGGGAGTATACTATTTAAGATCAAGCTCTGATTAGCTCCTGTATCTCGAAGGATTCTGATCACCTTCATAGGGCTTCCCTCCACTTTCACCGTGCCTTCACTGGTGAAATGATTAAAGCCCTCATCCTTCTGTGATTCCTCTAGTATATGTGCGTTCATACTCTCCACATGCTTCACCAGGTCCCTTTGGGCGGCCACTGCTCCCACTGGCTTTGGCCTTCCCTTCAGACATTCGTACTTCCTATGCCCATTTCCACCACATCCGAGACACTTAACTGCACCTTCATCACCACTGCCCTTCCTTTAGTAAATAGTGCTTCCTTGTCCAATCCTGTGTGGCATAGACCTTAAGTTGTGGTTGTGTGGTGGGGTCATGTTGTAATTGTGGGAAAATATTATAGTTGTTAGGGCGGGGCGGGTTTGGCCTGTGGAATGATCTCAAGCTCATCTGGTTGTTCTTCCTATATCTCTGATGACCATCACTTTTTTTGAAGGTGTAGCGAAGGTGAGGTGCTACTTGGCCGCCCGGAAGTTGCTCAAGCGAGAAGTGTAGGCTCCCAACCATGACTCTTGGTCATAGCAGTGTTTAGTCCTTGAAGGGTAACAATATCCAGTGTCATAACAGTGTAGCTCTGGCAAAGGAAATTTAGCCTGGGTATTCTCTATCTTATTCAGCAAAAACATGAACAATATATACAAAATTTCATTACAAAAATAAATAATTTACATAAAATTATAGAAAAAGAGAGTGTATGTGTGTGTGTATGTCTGTGTGAAGAAAGGAGTAATAAGATGTATTAAGTGTCAAAGAGCGTGCACAGAATGTGTACAGTAAGAGATATATATAAAGTGAGGAAAGAAGAGATGAAAGACAAAAATCTGTGCAGTAGAGAGAGTGAAAACGGAAGGGTGAAAATATAACAGAAAACGGAGTGCTAGGAGCGGTGACTTGTGTCCAGCTACAAAGGACTTTCTCCCTCCATGGTATTCACTTCTACTCAGTCCGCGGGCTTTACAATAATTGTCAGCTTCCATCACATCTTTCACGTTACATGATATGAGCTCATATCTTAAACTGGAAGGCACCTGGTCCATAAATTGTTCCATCAGCAGAACTCCTTTCATCTCCTCGACCTTGGCCTTCATCCATCGTTCCACTTTAAGACTGTGCTCTCGAACCATCTCGAGATAAGTGGCACCTGGGCGTTTTCTAACCCTGCGGAATCTTTCCCGGTACAATCTCGTACTTACAAGGGTTGATCCCAGTACCGCTTCCTTTATCACTTTATAATCACTCGCCTCTTCCTCACTCAAACTCGCATATTCCTCTCTGGCCTTTCCTTCTAATGTCGACCGGACCAGTAATGCCCACTTATCTTCATCCCATCCCCTCAACTTTGCATTTTTTTTTTCCAAACTGAAGGAAGAAATCTTCCTCCCCTTCCACAAATTCGGGCACATAGATGCCAAAACAGATATAGGAAGTCGGGCTCTTTCCCGCCTTCCTATATTTGTTTCGGCAGTCATTCATGCTTTTCTACGCTCTCACTAGCCGCATGCAGCCAATGAGAGCATAGGGAAGCAAGAATGCCGGCAAAAACAGATATTGGAAGGCGGAAAAGAGGAAAAAGATTCACCACACAAAAGATATGAGACTCTCAGCGTAGGAAAGCAAGAATGACCGCCAAAACAGATATAGGATGGCGGGAAGGAGCAAAAAAGATTCACCTTTCAAAATATATGAGACTCACAGGAAAGAAATTATACACCAGATACTTAGATAATAGGTGAAGAACCTGGAGACAGGGTGGCAGGCCGAGGGAAGACGGCAGGACGAGTCACCGCGAACAGCACCATGGGCAGGAGGATCAACATGGGTCATGTAGGACGAACTGATGCGAGAATAGTTAGCTGCGAAGTCCAAACGGCGTTCAGCATGGACAGGAAAACCAACAGACTAGCAAGCAGGCAATGTGGGCAGCAGGAAGCCCAAGTGGAAGGCAGGTAGCGGTGCACGTGGCGAGGCGTCAGGAACGGCAACGTGCGGGGTAGAGAATGGCCAGACAGCCCAGAAATCCCAAAGAAACCTCAATATAGGCACAGGAGAAACCGCAGGTAGCAGGTAGCAGGTGGATCACAAGTAGGACAGTCAAGATAGAAACAGAGTATTGGAGTGGGAAAGGCAGCGGCAAGGCGGCAGGGTAACCCAGCTTGTATCCCCTCCTCTGATTGGTCGGCACCTTTGTTTACCTTTTCTTGCCTTATCATTAGTCGCGGCACCTCTCCCGTGCTGTTTTATTGGCTGCTTTAATTTCCGGCACAATTATTACGAGCGAAGCGGAGCTTACTATGAAGGTTGTTGTTTAATTTTGAGCGGCCCGGTTCGGCCCGGACGGCCAGAACGGCCTAATATCTCAGGAACTAGGTTGTCGATCGTAACGAAATTAACACTATATGATAACTTTCTTTTCTTCTATTAGGTGAAGTCAATGTGTAGTTTACAAAAAGTAGAAGAGTGTCGAAAATGAGATTTCTTAAAAATTACTCAACCAATTTTTATGAAACTTAAGAGTTGTTATAACTTTGACGAAATTCCTTATGTCAAATTTTGAGTAGCGCTGCGCAAGCACCAAGTCAATATTCCAACTTTTTAAGTAATAAACTGATCAAACTCAAATTTTTATGTTAAGAGTAATACAAGCTATAACGAAAAAGCATGTCAAATTTGCAAGACTACTTACTGCGTATGCGCAAAATACAATATAACACTTTTTGTAAAGTGACCGTCAGCTTTCTGCAATTTTTACCAACTTCCTTTTGTCTGAATGAGAGCAGATACATACCACTAAACACATAATGAAATTTCCTATCCAACGGTATATAACACAACCATTTAGGGTCTCACATAATCTTAAGCTAGAATGATTTGAATGAATGGCAAGTGCGCGGTGTGCGCGTTGCCTGAAATTACCACCAACTTTTAAACTAGCGTACTGATAAATCTCAAATTTTGTAGGTAATAAGATTAATAGAAATTATAACAAAAAAAAAAAAAAGACAAATTTGCAACGCTATTGCGCATGCGCAAAATACAATTTCCTGCAAATCTCACTAACTTTTTTTTTTTTTCAGCTAGAGCGGACATATACCATTGAACACTGAATTCTTGCAAAGTTTTGATTGATTTCTGAATTCATTTGAATATCTGGCAAGTGCGCGATGTGCAGGGTGCCTGAAATTCTCTCTCTCTCTCTCTCTCTCTCTCTCTCTCTCTCTCACTTATTGACATACCCCTTTCACTGATGTATTACTGACAGCTCTCGTTAATCGTTTTCCGTTACTATTTTTTCCGTGATTTCCGGCTTGGCTATTGTGCTTATTGTTTTTTTTTTTTTTTTCCATTTTACTGTGTTTCTGTTACCGTGTGCTACACAGCTAACCACGACTAAAGGCATACATAAAAGCTTACGCCCACATATAAGTCTCTGCTAGTATTTAATGTTTTATACGCATACATTTTTTTCCCGTTCTCCCAATTTTTACCAAGAATATATATATATATATATATATATATATATATATATATATATATATATATATATATATATATATATATATATATATATATATATATATATATATATATATATATATATATATATATATATATATATATATATATATATATATATAATTTTTTTTTTTTCTTGTGCATTATTTATTTATACTTGACTGTCTTACAGTACCGTGGGCTGTCTGATAACGTGTGCTGGTGTATTTCTGATGTTAACTGAGCTGTGTCCCTGTCAGCCCTTCACGGCCCCTGTCGGCAGTGCCCTTACCCATGAGCTGCCTGTGCCTAACCTTGTTGGCAATGACCGCTGCTGCAAATTACCTGCTTTTGCAAGCCTTCACTGCACACCACTCCAACTAGCACCAAGCTCACACCTGCATAGCTGGGTTGTGTCTTTAATAATTAATAATAATAATAATGAGTTAATAATAATAATAATAATAATAATAATAATAATAATAATAATAATAATAATAATAATAATAATAATGATAATAATAATAATAATAATAATAATAATAATAATATTATTATTATTATTATTATTATTATTATTATTATTATTATTATTATTATTATTATCATTATTATTATTATTTTTATTATTATTATTATTATTATTACCATTATCATTATTACATTTGTTTATTTATTTATTTATTTTGTTCATTTATTTATTTATTTATTTATTTGGTGTGGGGGCTGTCTTAGCCCAAGTAACTATTTGTACTATTTCTGTTTACATTTTATTGTTTATTATTTTTGTTTGTGTATTTAATTTTTTTGTTTGTAGTTTTTCACAGTTATTTTCTAATTCTCCCATGGCTACTGATGCTAGCTTTGGTTCTAATCTTCCTGCTTCTAATGCTCTTGATGCTACTGCTTCTCTATAGCTACTCCTTCTGCCTCCACTATTAAACTCCTTCATTAGGATAATTCCATCAAAAAGTTTGAAGGTGAAGACCCAGAGTACACTGTATTGTCATTTCTGCAGCAATGTGAGGATTTAATGACTAACAGTAACGTTACTTTTGGTGCAGACAAGATGTCTTTTGTCCGTCCCCCTCAACTGCCTGGTTCTCTTGCCTTTACTATGATATTGGCAAGGTCCTTTAAGCCTTGTTCACTTCAAAATAATTATGCTGAATTTCACAGTAATTTTTTGCAAACCTTTGGAGCATCACAGACTCACGATTCCCTTCTGTGGGTTTTCCGTTAAGCTGGCTCGCCTACAGCACAGCTTGGTAATGTAGGTCGCATGGTCGTTCAGGTTCATGCTACCGATTACGCTCATGATGCAGTAAAGTTTTTGAAGTCTGGAAATTGGGTACAAAATGGTCAGATGAATATAGATATTTTTCAACTCTTCTTAGAGTTCACTTGTTATGTTAATTATCTTGCTCTTAAAGAAAGAAGACGTGTTGGTACTTCCATAGATATTCAACCCAATCACTCTTTGATTTTGCTACTAAAATTAGTAAAAAAAAAAAAAAAAAGAAAAACAGGCATTACCTTACTCTCATACAGTAGCATGCCACCTTTTGTTAGTGATCTGTCTCTGGCATCTTTACCCCCACCTCAGACGCCTCCCGTCGAGCGTGCTTACTCTCAGGTGTTGCCTTCATCTGGCCGTCCACTTTTGTTCACATTCACTCCTCTGGTCAGGCACGGTATACCCGCCCACCGTAGACCGTGCATGCCTCTTGAGTGTCAGTCTAAATTTAAATTATGTATAGTTCATGACCTGGGTAAGTACACGACAGAGGAATGTTTGAAAATTTTGGAATCAGATTGTGACATCTCTGTCAAATTTTCGGAGACGCCACTTTCAAAACAGGAAAGATTAGTACCTGCTCTACCGTCTTGTCCTGAACAGTCTCTCTCCCTTCCCAATGCTATGGCTGCCTTCCAATGTATGCAAGTATAACGGTGCTTTTCTTATGACACTCCTTTTTCCTTGGGAGTTGATACTGGTGTCTCTTGTAATCTTTTGAGTGTCCATGCGTATTCTAAATTTAAGGACATACTTAACCTTCCCTTATAGCCTACTGACAATAATCTTTTCAATATACAAGGTTCTCCCTTACATGTCCTTGGTACAGTTGTTCTCCCCTTGTCTCTTGCAAATCATGTTCCACAATTTAAAGCAAAATTTTTCGTAACCTCTGATTTTGTCCAGCGATGGTCTCTTAGGACTTGATTTGGTTATGACTCATATTATACATGTGTTTCCCCAACATCATGCTATTTTACATAAGGATAATGCTATCTGCAACGAACATTCCGGCTCCACTCCTAGCTTCTGTTCACACTTCGCAGCGTTCACACTCCGCAGAGGAGGAGGCAGTAGACACCTGCCGAAACGATAATTACTCCCAGTGATGTCTAAAGCACTGTTCAGGGGGTGCTGTGAATTTATCATTAAACTCAGCTGTGACCTCAATGAACGTTTCCATTTGTGTCTCACAACACAAGGGGGCAGTCACAGCCTGCCCTCTATAGACAATTCTCTCCCTCCACACAAAACTACAAGCACCTAATAACACACACACACCCTTCACTCAAAAATTTCAAAAATATTATGGCGACTCCTACACCAGCCTCGGAATCACCATCTGGGGAGGGGACCATAAATGTCCCCAGGTCAGACTGTCTTTCTGTCGACGGCCCTAAGTGTCTTGACACACCCCCCCTCAACTTTTTCCTCATTAACTTCTGCAACATTCGTGGTCTAAGATCTAATTTTCAATCTGTAGAACACCACCTCTCCTCTTCTAAACCTCATCTTCTTTTCCTCACTGAAACTCATATGTCTAAGGCAACTGACAGTAGCCCCTTTTCTGTTCCCTCCTACTTTCTCTATCGTCATTTTCGATCCAAAGCTGGATGCTGAGTTTATGTGCGCAATGACTTAACCTGCTCTCGTGCCCACGCTCTTGAGTTTTCTGAGTTTTTCACCATCTGGCTACGACTAGAGTCACTCTCAAACTAAATTTATATGTGCTGTATACCTCTCTGCTAACTCCTCTGACTATAAGAAATTCTTTGACTACTTAACTTACAAAGTGGCGCACATTCTGACCCTCTTCCCTTTTGCAGAGATCTCCATTCTTGGAGACTTCAATGTTCACCACCAGCTTTGGCTTTCCTCTCCCTTCACTGACCATGCTGGTAAACTAGCCTTCAACTTTGCTATCCTTCACGACTTAGAGCAATTGGTGCAACATCCTACACGTATTCCTGACCGTTTTGGAGATACGCCCAACATTCTTGACCTTTTCCTGATCTCTAATCCTTCTGCTTATGCTGTCACCCTTTCTTCTCCGTTGGGCTCCTCTGATCACAATCTCATCTCTGTATCTTGTTCTATCGCTCCAGTCCCTCCTCAGGATCTCCCTAAGCGAAGGTGCCTCTGGCGTTTTGCCTTTGCTAGTTGGGGGGACCTGAGGAGGTATTTTGCTGATTTTCCTTGGAATGACTACTGCTTTCGTGTCAGAGACCTGTCTTTGTGTGCTGAGCGCATAACAGAGGTGATAATGTCTGGCATGGAGGCGTACATTCCTCACTCTTTTCCTCGACCTAAACCTTCCAAAACTTGGTTTAACACAGCTTGTTCTCGTGCTATACATGATAGAGAGGTGGCCCACAAAAGGTACTTAAACCTTCCATCACCAGAATCTCATGCACTTTATATTTCTGTCCGGAACCATGCCAAGTCTGTTCTCCAACTACCCAAAAACTCCTTCATTAACAGAAAGTGTTAAAACCTTTCAAGATCTAACTCCCCTCGTGACTTCTGGCATCTAGCCAAAAATATCTCCAATAACTTTGCTTCTTCTTTCCCTCCTTTATTTCAACCAGATGGCATCACTGCTATCACATCTATTTCTAAAGCTGAATTCTTCGCTGAAACCTTTGCTAAAAACTCTACCTTGGACGATTCTGGGCTTGTCCCTCCCTCTCCTCCACCCTCTGACTACTTCATGCTACTTATTAAAATTCTTTCCAATGATGTTTTCCATGCCCTTGCTGGCCTAAACCCTCGGAAGGCTTATGGACCTGATGGGGTCCCTCCTATTGTTCTCTGAAACTGTGCCTCCGTGCTTGCACCTTGCCTAGTCAAACTCTTTCAGCTCTGTCTGTCAACATCTACCATTCCTTCTTGCTGGAAGTTTGCCTACATTCAACCTGTTCCTAAAAAGGATGACCGTTCTAATCCCTCAAACTACCGTCCTATTGCTTTAATTTCCTGCCTATCTAAAGTTTTTTAACCTATCCTCAACAGGAAGATTCTTCAACATCTATCATTTCACAACCTTTTATCTGATCGCCAGTATGGGTTCCGTCAAGGCCGCTCTACTAGTGATCTTCTGGCTTTCCTTACTGAATCTTGGTCATCCTCTTTTAGAGATTTTGGTGAAACTTTTGCTGTTGCCTTGGACATATCAAAAGCTTTTGATAGAGTCTGGCATAAAGCTTTGATTTCCAAACTACCCTTCTATGGCTTCTATCTTTCTCTCTGTAACTTCATCTCAAGTTTCCTTTCTGACCGTTCTGTTGCTGCTGTTGTAGACGGTCACTGTTCTTCTCCTAAATCTATTAACAGTGGTGTTCTTCAGGATTCTGTTCTGTCATCCACTCTCTTCTTATTATTCATTAATGATCTTCTAAACCAAACTTCTTCTCCTATCCACTCCTATGCTGATGATACCACCCTGCACTTTTCCACGTCTTTTCATAGACGTCCAACCCTTCAGGAAGTAAATATTTCGGGCAGGGAAGCCACAGAACGCTTGACTTCTGATGTTTCTAACATTTCTGATTGGGGCAGAGTAAACTTGGTATTGTTCAATGCTTCAGAATACTCAATTCCTCCATCTATCAACTCGACACAACCTTCCAGACAATTATCCCCTCTTCTTCAATGACACTCAACTATCCCCCTCTTCTACAGTGAACATCCTCGGTCTGTCCTTTACTTATAATCTGAACTGGAAACTTCACATCTCACCTCTAGCTAAAACAGCTTTTATGACGTTAGGTGTTCTGAGACGTCTCCGCCAGTTTTTGTCATCCTCCTAGCTGCTAACTCTGTACAAGGGCCTTTTCCGTCCATGTATGGAGTATGCTTCACATGTCTGGGGTGGTTCCACTCATACTGCTCTTCTAGACAGTGTGGAATCAAAAGCTTTTCGTCTCATCAACTCCTCTCCTCTAACTGACTGTCTTCATCCTCTCTCATTGCCGCAATGTTGCATCTCTGGCTGTCTTCTACCGCTATTTTTATGCTAACTGTTCTTCTGATCTTGCTAACTGCATGCCTCCCCTCCTTCCGCAGCCTCGCTGCACAAGACTTTCTCTCACCCCTATTCTGTCCACCTCTCTAACGCAAGAGTTAACTAGTATTCTCAATCATTCATCCCTTTCTCTGGTAAACTCTGGAACTCCCTTTCTGCTTCTGTATTTCCACCTTCCTATGAGTTGAATTCTTTCAAGAGGGAGGTTCCAAGACATTCATCCTTCAATTTTTGACTAACGCTTTGGACCCTTTTTATGGGATTGGCATTTCAGTGGGCAATTTTTTTTTTTTTATATCAGATTTTTGTTGCCCTTGTTCAGTGTCCCTTAAACATAAAAAAAAAAAAAGATCGTGGTTTATCATTATCTGATTTTACAGAGTCGAAACCTTTAGTCTCTGGTGTGGATGCTTGTTCTGCCGTTGTGATTGAGAAATAGCGTAAGGACCCAATGAATGGTGTTCCCCTTCCCGTTCGCGTGGGAAATGCGCCTGTTAACTCATGCGTCTTATGTTTGTCAGACTCTGTCCACGTTCATGTGTTAGTTCTTGAAACTATTCTTCCTTGTGTCCATGATAGTGATATAACTGTTGCCTTTGTGACTAACCTAACTGGTGCCTCGATTTCTTTCAAAAGCGGCATACTTTTTGGTTCTTTTGAAGTCTGCGACAGTAAATCCTTTCATGCGTATCCACACCTGATTCCTTCTGTTTCCCCTAACATAGATATTTCTCATGAACTGTTGAGCTTATTCCTCAGCTTTCAGTTCATGTTAAGAAGGTGTTTGACTTCCTGACAACAAAGTTTCATCTCATCGACTTCCTTTTCAATCCAATCACTTGGTGTCACAGACCATATCGTGCATCACATTAAAATCCAATACACGTCTTTCTTTTGTGCTTTTCTATCGTTTGCTTGCAGCGTGCTGTTGTTCAGGATTTTGTTGATGGAATGCTGAAAAACAGTATAATACAAGAATCACATTCTCCGTGGGATTCACCAAGCAAAGATGGTTCTTATCGTGGTGTAGTTGATTATCGCAAAGTTAGCTTTGTGACCGTCCCTGACTATTATCCTCTTCCAATGTTAAGTAATCTTTTTTAGTCCATCGGGAAAAATGACACTATGTTCACTAGTTTGGACCTCAAATTAGGTTTTTGGCAGATTCCTTTGGATTCCGGTAGCCGTGAGATTTTCTACGTCATCACGTCATTATCAGTGGTTTTGTTCACCAAAAGTCGTCTCTAACTTGCTAGCGACTTGTAACAGTCTTTTTCAAGGTCTTATTGGTGATGGGTTGTTTGTATACCCTGATGATTTGATCTTAGTGTCTCGTGATATGGAGTCTCACTTTGATAAACTTGACCATGTTTTGCATAGGTTCCAGGAAGATGTCTTAAACTTAACCTGCCTAAGTGTAAATTTCTTCGGACATGCATTGAGTTCTTGAGTCATGTAGTCCACAAGGATGGCATTCACACTACTGACGCCAAGATTCGCGCTGTTCAAGAATTTTCTACTCCGAAGTCAGTAAACCATGTGCGTTCTTTCCTTGGTCTTACGGGTTATTACTGTGCGTTTATCAAAGTCTTTGCATCCATTGCGTCGCCTTTCACGCGTCTTCTTAAAAAGGCACGATCCCCAGGAAACTAGTTTTAACTGACTCAAACACGCTCTCATTCATGCTCTATTCCCTTGCCTTTTCAAATTACAGTTTGTCTTGTACACTTTGTACCGATGCAGGTGCTTTAGGCTAAGTGCTTTTGGCGTTGGCGCTGTTCTGATGCAGCAGACTGACAGTTCACGTTCTCATGTCATCCTGTATGCCAGCTGCTGAGTTTCGATACTCAGTTACTCCTTTTAAGGCTCTGACGCTTGTGTGGGCTCTTTGTCATTTGTGTGATGTCATCTATGGCTACACATTGACTATCTTTACTGATTATGTTCCTTTGCTTCCGCTTTTCAAGGTTAAAATCTGTTAGGTCGTCTCGCCATGGTTTCTTACATTTGATGTATTTAACCCGCCGATCAAGTATTTGCCCAGCAAAGCAAATGTGGCTTCAGACAATATTTCACGAAATGTTACTGTTGCTACTGTGTCAGAGATTACTAATTGCGAACGCGAAGAACTTGTTGATGCCCACCGTCATAACCTCTTAAGGTCTGCTGTGATATATGCTTTAGAATCGGGAGATGATTCTGCCTTACTTAAGTTGCATGTACCCTTGTCTCAGTTTTCCCTTGTTGATGCTATTTTATGCTGTGCCATGTCAGTTCATGAGCAAACAGTGACGCAACTTGTCATCCCCACTTCTTTAATTCCTTCACTGCTTCAGCTCCCCAGTCCGGTCATCCAGGACGTAACAAATCTCTAACTATGGTTCGTAGGCGCTATTACTGGTCTATGATGAACCTTGACATCACCAGCATTGTTGCACAGTGTCTTTCCTGTGCACAAACTAAAGGTAAGACTCACACAGCTCCTGTACTAGAATATCCAACTCCTGGTCCTTTTTATACTGTTGTGATAGACCTTCTGCTGTTACCTTGTAGTCACCAAGGATCTATGTTCTAGTCTGTGTTTCGATCATTTCAGTTTCTGTCATTCTTGCACCTTTGTCTAACAAATCTGCTCAAGTTCTTGCCCATGCTTTAGTGTTCCACCTCCTTTGTCCATTTACTATACCTACAATTTTGCTTTCTGATAGTGGGACTGTGTTTAAGAATGAGGTGTTTCACACCATTTATCAACAGTACAAAATTTCACAGTGCTTTATAACAGCTCACCATCAGGCTTCTAATGGAATATATATATATATATATATATATATATATATATATATATATATATATATATATATATATATATATATATATATATATATATATATATATATATATATATATATATATATATATATATATATATATATATATATATATATATATATATATATATATATATATATATATATATATATATATATATATATATATATATATATATATATATATATATATATATATATATATATATATATATAAATGGAGATAATTCGCCATGTTGAAGGTAAACTTCATGAGTCAGAGGAGGGCTGGCTTCCCCACGTAGCTATTTCTGTTAATAGTTCTGTAAATTCGTCTACAGGAAAGACTCCTCACTCTATTGTGTTTGGCGAAGAGAAACATCTCCCTTATGACATACTAGTAGCTCCTCGTGTGCCAGTGTATTCCCCCGATGACTGTGAAATCTCATATCCGCACCTTTCAGACTATTCATGCATCTATACGAGACATACTAGAAGCTTCACACGCGGAGATGATTAGTCGGCAGCACAGTACAGCCACGCCTGTCTCCCTTGGTGTTGGTGACACTGTCTTTGCTCCACTGAAAATTAAAACCGTAAATTTTCAGGCCCCATTTCTCATTACCGACAGCCTTTCTGACAATGATTTTTTTTTTTTTACAGATTTTAATATTTCAGAAATTCGTTATTTTGATTCTCAAATGTCTCAATCTCCACCTGTTTCTCATACTTAATAATATAAGAACATAAAAAAAAAAAATAAGGAGAGCTGCAAGAAGCCACCAGGCTTATACCTAGCAGTCCCTGTGTGAAATATACCTACCTATTTCCACCTATCATCCCCATCCATATATCAGTCTAATCTTCTTTTAAAGCTTCCTAATATCTTACCACTAATAACGTAATTACTGATTCCGTTCCACTCATCTACCACTCTATTTGAGAACCAATTTCTTCCTTATCTCTTTCTTAAACCTATTTTTTTTTCACGCATGAACCTGTTATTTCCTGTCCTGTCCTGATTGCTGATCCTAAGAATTTTGCTTGCGTCCCCCTTGTTATAACCCTTATACAACATATAGACTTCTATCAGGTCCCCCTCTTAACCTACGTCTCTCTACAGAATATAGATTTAACTGTTTCAATATCGCCTGGTAAGAAATACGCTTCATCCCGTGTATCCTTTTAGTCATTCTTCTTTGTACTAATTCTAATAGACCTATATCCTTCCTGTAATGTGAGGACCAGAACTGTACAGCGTAGTCTAGATGAGGTCTGACCAGTGCCAAATATAACTTTAGTATTACTTCATTATATTGTATATTGTGTGCTGAGCGCATACCAGAGGTGACAGTGTCTGGCATGGAGGCATACTACTACTGCTTCCGTGTCAGAGACCCGTCTTTGTGTGCTGAGCGCATAACAGAGGTGATAGTGTCTGGCATGGAGGCGTACATTCCTCACTCTTTTTCTCGTCCTAAACCTTCTAAACCTTGGTTTAACACAGCTTGTTCTCGTGCTATACATGATAGAGAGGTGGCCCACAAAAGGTACGAGTACTTAAGCCTTCCTTCACCAGAATCTCATGCACTTTATATTTCTGCCCGGAACCATGCCAAGTCTGTTCTCCAACTAGCCAAAAACTCCTTCATTAACAGAAAATGTCAAAAACTTTCAAGATCTAACTCCCCTCGTGATTTCTGGCATCTAGCCAAAAATATCTCCAATAACTTTGCTTCTTCTTCTTTCCCTCCTCTACTTCAACCAGATGGCACCACTGCTATCACATCTATTTCTAAAGCTGAACTCTTTGCTCAAACCTTTGCTAAAAACTCTACCTTGGACGATTCTGGGCTTGTTCCTCCCTCTCCTCCACCCTCTGACTACTTCATGCCTCGTATTAAAATTCTTCGTAATGATGTTTTCCATGCCCTCGCTGGCCTAAACCCTCAGAAGGCTTATGGACCTGATGGGGTCCCTCCTATTGTTCTCCGAAACTGTGCCTCCGTGCTTGCACCTTGCCTAGTCAAACTCTTTCAGCTCTGTCTGTCAACATCTACCTTTCCTTCTTGCTGGAAGTTTGCCTACATTCAACCTGTTCCTAAAAAGGGTGACCGCTCTAATCCCTCAAACTACCGTCCTATTGCTTTAATTTCCTGCTTATCTAAAGTTTTTGAATCTATCCTCAACAGGAAGATTCTTAAACATCTATCACTTCACAACCTTCTATCTGATCGCCAGTATGGGTTCCGTCAAGGCCGCTCTACTGGTGATCTTCTGGCTTTCCTTACTGAGTCTTGGTCATCCTCTTTTAGAGACTTTGGTGAAACTTTTGCTGTTGCCTTGGACATATCAAAAGCCTTTGATAGAGTCTGGCACAAAGCTTTGATTTCCAAACTACCCTCCTACGGTTTCTATCCTTCTCTCTGTAACTTCATCTCAAGTTTCCTTTCTGACCGTTCTATTGCTGCTGTGGTAGACGGTCACTGTTCTTCTCCTAAATCTATTAACAGTGGTGTTCCTCAGGGTTCTGTCCTGTAACCCACTCTCTTCTTATTATTCATTAATGATCTTCTAAACCAAACTTCTTGTCCTATCCACTCCTATGCTGATGATACCACCCTGCACTTTTCCACGTCTTTTCATAGACGTCCAACCCTTCAGGAGGTAAACATATCACGCAGGGAAGCCACAGAACGCCTGACTTCTGATCTTTCTAAAATTTCTGATTGGGGCAGAGCAAACTTGGTATTGTTCAATGCCTCAAAAACTCAATTCCTCCATCTATCAACTCGACACAATCTTCCAGACAACTATCCCCTCTTCTTCAATGACACTCAACTGTCCCCCTCTTCTACACTGAACATCCTCGGTCTGTCCTTTACCTATAATCTGAACTGGAAACTTCACATCTCATCTCTAGCTAAAACAGCTTCTATGAAGTTAGGTGTTCTGAGACGTCTCCGCCAGTTTTTCTCACCCCCCCAGCTGCTAACTCTGTACAAGGGCCTTATCCGTCCATGTATGGAGTATGCTTCACATGTCTGGGGGGGTTCCACTCATACTGCTGTTCTAGACAGGGTGGAATCAAAAGCTTTTCGTCTCATCAACTCCTCTCCTCTAACTGACTGTCTTCAGCCTCTCTCTCACCGCCGCAATGTTGCATCTCTAGCTGTCTTCTACCGCTATTTTCATGGTAACTGCTCTTCTGATCTTGCTAACTGCATGCCTCCCCTCCTTCCGCGGCCTCGCTGCACAAGACTTTCTTCTTTCTCTCACTCCTATTCTGTCCACCTCTCTAACGCAAGAGTTAACCAGTATTCTCAATCATTCATCCCTTTCTCTGGTAAACTCTGGAACTTCTTGCCTGCTTCTGTATTTCCACCTTCCTATGACTTGAATTCCTTCAAGAGGGAGGTTTCAAGACACTTATCCACCAATTTTTGACCACTGCTTTGACCCTTTTAGGGACTGGCATTTCAGTGGGCATTTTTTTTTATTAGATTTTTGTTGCCCTTGGCCAGTATCCTTCCTACATAAAAAAAAAAAAAAAAAAAAAAATACATTCCTCACTCTTTTTCTCGTCCTAAATCTTCTAAACTTTGGTTTAACACAGCTTGTTCTCGTGCTATACATGATAGAGAGGTGGCCCACAAAAGGTACTTAAGCCTTCCATCACCAGAATCTCATGCACTTTATATTTCTGCCCGGAACCATGGCAAGTCTATTCTCCAACTAGCCAAAAACTCCTTCATTAACAGAAAATGTCAAAACTTTTCAAGATCTAACTCCCCTCGTGATTTCTGACATCTAGCCAAAAATATCTCCAATAACTTTGCTTCTTCTTCTTTCCCTCCTCTACTTCAACCAGATGGCACCACTGCTATCACATCTATTTCTAAAGCTGAACTCTTTGCTCAAACCTTTGCTAAAAACTCTACCTTGGACGATTCTGGGCTTGTTCCTTCCTCTCCTCCACCCTCTGACTACTTCATGCCACCTATTAAAATTCTTCGCAATGATGTTTTCCATGCCCTCGCTGGCCTAAACCCTCGGAAGGCTTATGGACCTGATGGGGTCCCTCCTATTGTTCTCCGAAACTGTGCCTCCGAACTTGCACCTTGCCTAGTCAAACTCTTTCAGCTCTGTCTGTCAACATCTACCTTTCCTTCTTGCTGGAAGTTTGCCTACATTCAACCTGTTCCTAAAAAGGGTGACCGTTCTAATCCCTCAAACTACCGTCCTATTGCTTTAATTTCCTGCCTATCTAAAGTTTTTTAATCTATCCTCAACAGGAAGATTCTTAAACATCTATCACTTTACAACCTTCTATCTGATCGCCAGTATGGGTTCCGTCAAGGCCGCTCTACTGGTGATCTTCTGGCTTTCCTTACTGAGTCTTGGTCATCCTCTTTTAGAGATTTTGGTGAAACTTTTGCTGTTGCCTTGGACATATCAAAAGCCTTTGATAGAGTCTGGCACAAAGCTTTGATTTCCAAACTACCCTCCTACGGTTTCTATCCTTCTCTCTGTAACTTTATCTCAAGTTTCCTTTCTGACCGTTCTATTGCTGCTGTGGTAGACGGTCACTGTTCTTCTCCTAAATCTATTAACAGTGGTGTTCCTCAGGGTTCTGTCCTGTCCCCCACTCTCTTCTTATTATTCATTAATCATCTTCAAAACCAAAATTCTTGTCCTATCCACTCCTACGCTGATTATACCACCCTGCACTTTTCCACGTCTTTTCATAGACGTTCAACCCATCAGGAGGTAAAAATATCACGCAGGGAAGCCACAGAACGCCTGACTTCTGATCTTTCAAAAATTTCTGATTGGGGCAGAGCAAACTTGGTATTATTCAATGCCTCAAAAACTCAATTCCTCCATCTATCAATATCTATATATATATATATATATATATATATATATATATATATATATATATATATATATATATATATATATATATATATATATATATATATATATATATATATATATATATATATATATATATATATATATATATATATATATATATATATATATATATATATTTAAGGGGGAGACCTATATCATATTTATTTAATTATTCATTTATTTATTTATTATATTTAAGGGGGAGACCTATATCATATTTATTTATTTATTTATTTATTTTTTTGTTCCAAGACTTTGTGTATCTTGTTTTCCCTCCTTCCTGCCTCCCATTCGCTATATTTATATTGTATTTTTATTATTTTTTATTTATTTTATTTTATTTATATATTTTTATTTATTTATTTATTTATTATTTATAATTTATTTATTGATTATTATGGTTTTACTGCGTGCTGTCCTAGAGTGTTTTTTTTTTGTCCATAAGTAATTTTTCTCTGAAATTTTTGTGTTTACATATTTGTTATTATATCATTTGTATTTTTTTTTTTATGTAGGAAGGATACTGGCCAAGGGCAACAAAAATCTAATAAAAAAAAAATGCCCACTGAAATGCCAGTCCCATAAAAGGGTCAAAGCAGTGGTCAAAAATTGGTGGATAAGTGTCCCTCTTGAAGGAATTCAAGTCCCTCTTGATAAGACCTCCCTCTTGAAGGAATTCAAGTCGTAGGAAGAAGGAAATACAGAAGCAGGCAGGGAGTTCCAGAGTTTACCAGAGAAAGGGATGAATGATTGAGAATACCGGTTAACTCTTGCGTTAGAGAGGTGGACAGAATAGGGGTGAGAGAAAGAAGAAAGTCTTGTCTAGCGAGGCCGCGGAAGGAGGGGAGGCATGCAGTTAGCAAGATCAGAAGAGCAGTTACCATGAAAATAGCGGTAGAAGACAGCTAGATATGCAACATTGCGGCGGTGAGAGAGAGGCTGAAGACAGTCAGTTAGAGGAGAGGAGTTGATGAGACGAAAAGCTTTTGATTCCACACTGTCTAGAAGAGCAGTATGAGTGGAACCCTCCCCAGACATGTGAAGCATACTCCATACATGGACGGATAAGGCCCTTGTACAGAGTTAGCAGCTGGGGGGGGTGAGAAAAACTAGCGGAGACGTCTCAGAACACCTAACTTCATAGAAGCTGTTTTAGCTAGAGATGAGATGTGAGGTTTCCAGTTCAGATTATAAGTAAAGGACAGACCGAGGATGTTCAGTGTAGAAGAGGGGGACAGTTGAGTGTCATTGAAGAAGAGAGGATAGTTGTCTGGAAGGTTGTGTCGAGTTAATAGGTGGAGGAATTGAGTTTTTGAGGCATTGAACAATACCAAGTTTGCTCTGCCCCAATCAGAAATGTTAGAAAGATCAGAAGTCAGGCGTTCTGTGGCTTCCCTGCGTGATATGTTTACCTCCTGAAGGGTTGGACGTCTATGAAAAGACGTGGAAAAGTGCAGGGTTGTATCATCAGCGTAGGAGTGGATAGGACAAGAAGTTTGGTTTAGAAGATCATTAATGAATTATAAGAAGAAAGTGGGTGACAGGACAGAACCCTGAGGAACACCACTGTTAATTGATTTAGTAGAAGAACAGTGACCGTCTACCACAGCAGCAATAAAACGGTCAGAAAGGAAACTTGAGATCAAGTTACAGAGAGAAGGATAGAAACCGCAGGAGGGTAGTTTGGAAATCAAAGCTTTGTGCCAGACTCTATCAAAGGCTTTTGATATGTCCAAGGCAACAGCAAAAGTTTCACCAAAATCTATAAAAGAGGATGACCAAGACTCAGTAAGGAAAGCCAGAAGATCACCAGTAGAGTGGCCTTGACGGAACCCATACTGGCGATCAGATAGAAGGTTGTGAAGTGATAGATGTTTAAGACTCTTCCTGTTGAGGATAGATTCAAAAACTTTAGATAAGCAGGGAATTAAAGCAAAAGATCGGTAGTTTGAGGGATTAGAGCGGTCACCCTTTTTAGGAACAGGTTGAATGTAGGCAAACTTCCAACAAGAAGGAAAGGTAGATGTTGACAGACAGAGCTGAAAGAGTTTGACTAGGCAAGGTGCAAGCACGGAAGCACAGTTTCGGAGAACAATAGAAGGGACCCCATCAGGTCCATAAGCCTTCCGAGGGTTTAGGCCAGCGAGGGCATGGAAAACATCATTGCGAAGAATTGTAATACGTGGCATGAAGTAGTCAGAGGGTGGAGGAGAGGGAGGAACAAGCCCAGAATCGTCCAAGGTAGAGTTTTTAGCAAAGGTTTGAGCAAAGAGTTCAGCTTTAGAAATAGATGTGATAGCAGTGGTGCCATCTAGTTGAAGTAGGGGAGGGAAAGATGAAGAAGCAAAGTTATTGGAGATATTTTTGGCTAGATGCCAAAAATCACGAGGGGAGTTAGATCTTGAAAGGTTTTGACATTTTCTGTTAATGAAGGAGTTTTTGGCTAGTTGTAGAACAGACTTGGCATGGTTCCGGGCAGAAATATAAAGTGCATGAGATTCTGGTGATGGAAGACTTAAGTACCTTTTGTGGGCCACCTCTCTATCATGTATAGCACCAGAACAAGCTGTGTTAAACCAAGGTTTAGAAGGTTTAGGACGAGAAAAAGAGTGAGGAATGTACGCCTCCATGCCAGACACTATCACCTCTGTTATGCGCTCAGCATACAAAGACGGGTCTCTGACACGGAAGCAGTAGTCATTCCAAGGAAAATCAGCAAAATTCCTCCTCAGGTCCCCCCAACTAGCAGAGGCAAAACGCCAGATGCACCTTCGCTTAGGGGGATCCTGAGGAGGGATTGGAGTGATAGGACAATATAAAGATATGAGATTGTGATTTGTGTGCCTCACAAAGATAAGCATACTGTACATTCATATATACATATTTCATATTTTTATTAACTTATTATTATTGTGTCTCATCATACATATATATGCAGTACACTCATGTACCTTAAATCATATTTCAAATGATGTGCCATCCATATTTTTCATGTCTTGTTCGCTGCGAGGCCGTAGCTAAGGTGTGGCCGAGTTATATGATAGTGAGTATATATCATAAGTTCATTTTCTTTTTATTATTATTATTATTATTATTATTATTATTATTATTATTATTATTATTATCATTATTATCATTATCATTATTACTGTTATAACTACTACTATATATATATATATATATATATATATATATATATATATATATATATATATATATATATATATATATATATATATATATATATATATATATATATATATATATATATATATATATATATATATATATTATTATTTATCATTTAATTATTTCATTCACTTCGAAACGCTTCTTGTCCTTGTGTTGTTTGCAGGGCTTTGTGTGTTCGTCTTCCGCTCGCCTGATCGTCCGCAGTTAATCCCAGCAGGCCTCCGGGCTGACCTGTCACATTCTCTATACTGCAGATTCTCTTAATATAATACAGCCTTTTTTTATACAGTTTTTACTGTCTTACCCAACACCTGGACAACCCAGAGAGACATTCCTCCAGAGAGAGAGAGTTCCTCCCAGCACAAGTAGACGATAGTTGGAGGAGAGGGAGGAACATGAACATGAATAATACAAGGTGGAGTTTTTAACCAAAGTTTAAGTGAAGAGTTCAGCATTAATGATAGAGATGGCAACTGTGCCATCAGGTTAAAATAAAGGGGGTAAAGACAAAGAATTAAAATTGCTGGAGATGTTTTTGGCTAGGTGCCAAAAACCCCCCCCAAAAAAGCCAAATGGGAAATTAGACTTTGAAAAATGTTGACACTTTTTATTAATGAAGGAGTTTTTAGCTAGTTGGAGAATAGACTTGGCATGATTCAAGGCAGAAATATAAAGTGCATGAGATTCATGTGATAGAAGGCTCAAGTACCTTTTGTGCTATCATATATAGCACGAGAACAGACTGTGTTAAATCAAGTTTTGGAAGGTTTAGGACTAGAAAAAGAGTGAGGAATGTACTCCTCCATGCCAGACACTATCATCTTTGTTATGCGCTCAGCACATAGAGACAGATCTCTGACATGGAAAATCAGCATAATACCTCCTCAGGTCTTCCCATTTACCATAAGCAACGTACCTCCACTTTGGAGGATCCTAATGAGAGATTGAGGCGATAGGGTAAAATAAGATATGAGGTTATGGTCAGAGGAGCCCAACGGAGAATATAAGATGACAGGATAAGCAGAAGGATTAAAGGTTAGGAACAGGTCAAGAATGCTGTCAACATCCAAGACGGTCAGGAATGCAAGTATGGTGTTGCACCAGTTGCTATAGGTCGTGAAAAATAGCAAAGTTAAAAGGCTAGTTCACCAGGATAGTCAGTGAAGGGAGAGGAACGCCA
>NC_087159.1:18900000-18902500 GCF_035594125.1 Scylla paramamosain | reverse complement strand
CGGCGGTGAGAGAGGGGCTGAAGACAGTCAGTTAGAGGAGAGGAGTTGATGAGACGAAAAGCTTTTGATTCCACCCTGTCTAGAAGAGCAGTATGAGTGGAACCCCCCAGACATGTGAAGCATACTCCATATATGGACGGATAAGGCCCTTGTACAGAGTTAGCAGCTGGTGGGGTGAGAAAAACTGGCGGAGACGTCTCAGAACACCTAACTTCATAGAAGCTGTTTTAGCTAGAGGTGAGATGTGAAGTTTCCAGTTCAGATTATAAGTAAAGGACAGACAGAGGATGTTCAGTGTAGAAGAGGGGGACAGTTGAGTGTCATTGAAGAAGAGGGGATAGTTGTCTGGAAGATTGTGTCGAGTTGATAGATGGAGGAATTGAGTTTTTGAGGCATTGAACAATACCAAGTTTGCTCTGCCCCAATCAGAAATTTTAGAAAGATCAGAAGTCAGGCATTCTGTGGCTTCCCTGCGTGATATGTTTACCTCCTGAAGGGTTGGACGTCTATGAAAAGACGTGGAAAAGTGCAGGGTGGTATCATCAGCATAGGAGTGGATAGGACAAGAAGTTTGGTTTAGAAGATCATTAATGAATAATAAGAAGAGAGTGGGTGACAGGACAGAACCCTGAGGAACACCACTGTTAATAGATTTAGGAGAAGAACAGTGACCGTCTACTCGTACCACAGCAGCAATAGAACGGTCAGAAAGGAAACTTGAGATGAAGTTACAGAGAGAAGGATAGAAACCGTAGGAGGGTAGTTTGGAAATCAAAGCTTTGTGCCAGACTCTATCAAAGGCTTTTGATATGTCCAAGGCAACAGCAAAAGTTTCACCAAAGTCTCTAAAAGAGGATGACCAAGACTCAGTAAGGAAAGCCAGAAGATCACTAGTAGAGCGGCCTTGACGGAACCCATACTGGCGATCAGATAGAGGGTTGTGAAGTGATAGATGTTTAAGAATCTTCCTTTTGAGGATAGATTCAAAAACTTTAGATAAGCAGGAAATTAAAGCAATAGGACGGTAGTTTGAGGGATTAGAGCGGTCACCCTTTTTAGGAACAGCTTGAATGTAGGCAAACTTCCAGCAAGAAGGAAAGGTAGATGTTGACAGACAGAGCTGAAAGAGTTTGACTAGGCAAGGTGCAAGCACGGAGGCACAGTTTCGGAGAACAATAGGAGGGACCCCCATCAGATCCATAAGCCTTCCGAGGGTTTAGGCCAGCGAGGGCATGGAAAACATCATTGCGAAGAATTTTAATACGTGGCATGAAGTAGTCAGAGGGTGGAGGAGAGGGAGGAACAAGCCCAGAATCGTCCAAGGTAGAGTTTTTAGCAAAGGTTTGAGCAAAGAGTTCAGCTTTAAAAATAGATGTGATAGCAGTGGTGCCATCTGGTTGAAATAGAGGAGGGAAAGAAGAAGAAGCAAAGTTATTGGAGATATTTTTGGCTAGATGCCAGAAATCACGAGGGGAGTTAGATCTTGAAAGGTTTTGACATTTTCTGTTAATGAAGGAGTTTTTGGCTAGTTGGAGAACAGACTTGGCATGGTTCCGGGCAGAAATATAAAGTGCATGAGATTCTGGTGATGGAAGGCTTAAGTACCTTTTGTGGGCCACCTCTCTATCATGTATAGCACGAGAACAAGCTGTGTTAAACCAAGGTTTAGAAGGTTTAGTACGAGAAAAAGAGTGAGGAATGTACGCCTCCATGCCAGACACTATCACCTCTGTTATGCGCTCAGCACACAAAGACGGGTCTCTGACACGGAAGCAGTAGTCATTCCAAGGAAAATCAGCAAAATACCTCCTCAGGTCCCCCCAACTAGCAGAGGCAAAACGCCAGAGGCACCTTCGCTTAGGGGGATCCTGAGGAGGGATTGGAGTGATAGGACAAGATAAAGATATGAGATTGTGATCGGAGGAGCCCAACGGAGAAGAAAGGGTGACAGCATAAGCAGAAGGATTAGAGGTAAGGAAAAGGTCAAGAATGTTGGGCGTATCTCCAAGACGGTCAGGAATACGAGTAGGGTGTTGCACCAATTGCTCTAGGTCATGGAGGATAGCAAAGTTGTAGGCTAGTTCACCAGGATGGTCAGTGAAGGGAGAGGGAAGCCAAAGCTGGTGGTGAACATTGAAGTCTCCAAGAATGGAGATCTCTGCAAAAGGGAAGAGGGTCAGAATGTGCTCCACTTTGGAAGTTAAGTAGTCAAAGAATTTCTTATAGTCAGAGGAGTTAGGAGAGAGGTATACAGCACAGATAAATTTAGTATGAGAATGACTCTGTAGTCGTAGCCAGATGGTGGAAAACTCGGAAGATTCAAGAGCGTGGGCACGAGAGCAGGTTAAGTCATTGCGCACATAAACGCAGCATCCAGCTTTGGATCGAAAATGAGGGTAGAGAAAGTAGGAGGGAACAGAAAAGGGGCTACTGTCAGTTGCCTCAGACACCTGAGTTTCAGTGAGGAAAAGAAGATGAGGTTTAGAAGAGGAGAGGTGGT
>NC_087159.1:18892500-18895000 GCF_035594125.1 Scylla paramamosain | reverse complement strand
ATAGCACTTGTAAGTTCCTTACTTGCTGATACCAACTGAGACCCTAAGTCGGAGTGTACTGTATGTGGATATCTGTGAATAGTAATAAACCTTCTAAAGGCTTTTATAGAACTATAAGTGTCATACCCATCTACAACATCGATATACACAGCACGTCTAACCATACAATTGAGTATAACACCATAAGCCTTTCCAGTTGTTCTTTTCTTGATATTATCTTTTATTTGAAAAGGCCCAAAAATATTTAAAGCTAGAAGATAGAATAGTGAACAAGGACTCATCCTTTCATTAGAAATCTGACCCATACTTTGACCTTCAACTTTGACCTCTAATTTCCTGCAAATAACAGAACCTTTCTTCACTGATTTAATGATTTTACGTAAAGGAACCCAAAACTTTGATTATAATTTACATATTTTTTTTTTTTTTTTTTATGTAGGAAGGACACTGGCCAAGGGCAACAAAAATCCAACAAAAAAAAAAAAAAAAAATGCCCACTGAAATGCCAGTCCCATAAAAGAGTCAAAGCAGTAGTCAGAAATTGATGAATAAGTGTCTTGAAACCTCCCTCTTGAAGGAATTCAAGTCATAGGAAGGTGGAAATACAGAAGAAGGCAGGGAGTTCCAGAGTTTACCAGAGAAAGGGATGAATGATTGAGAATACTGGTTAACTCTTGCGTTAGAGAGGTGGACAGAATAGGGGTGAGAGAGAGAAGAAAGTCTTGTGCAGCGAGGCCGCGGAAGGAGGGGAGGCATGCAGTTAGCAAGATCAGAAGAGCAGTTAGCATGAAAATAGCGGTAGAAGACAGCTAGATATGCAACATTGCGGCGGTGAGAGAGGGGCTGAAGACAGTCAGTTAGAGGAGAGGAGTTGATGAGACGAAAAGCTTTTGATTCCACCCTGTCTAGAAGAGCAGTATGAGTGGAACCCCCCAGACATATGAAGCATACTCCATATATGGACGGATAAGGCCCTTGTACAGAGTTAGCAGCTGGGGGGGTGAGAAAAACTGCCGGAGACGTCTCAGAACACCTAACTTCATAGAAGCTGTTTTAGCTAGAGGTGAGATGTGAAGTTTCCAGTTCAGATTATAAGTAAAGGACAGACAGAGGATGTTCAGTGTAGAAGAGGGGGACAGTTGAGTGTCATTGAAGAAGAGGGGATAGTTGTCTGGAAGATTGTGTCGAGTTGATAGATGGAGGAATTGAGTTTTTGAGGCATTGAACAATACCAAGTTTGCTCTGCCCCAATCAGAAATTTTAGAAAGATCAGAAGTCAGGCGTTCTGTGGCTTCCCCTGCGTGATATATTTTCCTCCTGAAGGGTTGGACGTCTATGAAAAGACGTGGAAAAGTGCAGGGTGGTATCATCAGCATAGGAGTGGATAGGACAAGAAGTTTGGTTTAGAAGATCATTAATGAATAATAAGAAGAGAGTGGGTGACAGGACAGAACCCTGAGGAACACCACTGTTAATAGATTTAGGAGAAGAACAGTGACCGTCTACCACAGCAGCAATAGAACGGTCAACTTGATATGAAGTTACAGAGAGAAGGATAGAAACCGTAGAAGGGTAGTTTGAAAATCAAAGCTTTGTGCCAGACTCTATCAAAGGCTTTTGATATGTCCAAGGCAACAGCAAAAGTTTCACCAAAGTCTCTAAAAGAGGATGACCAAGACTCAGTAAGGAAAGCCAGAAGATCACTAGTAGAGCGGCCTTGACGGAACCCATACTGGCGATCAGATAGAGGGTTGTGAAGTGATAGATGTTTAAGAATCTTCCTTTTGAGGATAGATTCAAAAACTTTAGATAAGCAGGAAATTTAAGCAATAGGACGGTAGTTTGAGGGATTAGAGCGGTCACCCTTTTTAGGAACAGCTTGAATGTAGGCAAACTTCCAGCAAGAAGGAAAGGTAGATGTTGACAGATAGAGCTGAAAGAGTTTGACTAGACAAGGTGCAAGCACGGAGGCACAGTTTCGGAGAACAATAGGAGGGACCCCATCAGGTCCATAAGCCTTCCGAGGGTTTAGACCAGCGAGGGCATGGAAAACATCATTACGAAGAATTTTAATACGTGGCATGAAGTAGTCAGAGGGTGGAGGAGAGGGAGGAACAAGCCCAGAATCGTCCAAGGTAGAGTTTTTAGCAAAGGTTTGAGCAAAGAGTTCAGCTTTAAAAATAGATGTGATAGCAGTGGTGCCATCTGGTTGAAGTAGGGGAGGGAAAGAAGAAGAAGCAAAGTTATTGGAGATATTTTTGGCTAGATGCCAGAAATCACGAGGGGAGTTAGATCTTGAAAGGTTTTGACATTTTCTGTTAATGAAGGAGTTTTTGGCTAGTTGGAGAACAGACTTGGCATGGTTCCGGGCAGAAATATAAAGTGCATGAGATTCTGGTGATGGAAGGCTTAAGTACCTTTTGTGGGCCACCTCTCTATCATGTATAGCACGAGAACAAGCTGTGTTAAACCAAGGTTTAGAAGGTTTAGGACGAGAAAA